>NC_139218.1:107821343-107836343 GCF_055691185.1 Crinia signifera | reverse complement strand
TTTTTTGAAAGCCTCAGGGGGAGATTGTCTAAAGTGAGAATGCGGTAAAATCCCCGATATCTGGGTTTTTACCGCATTTCGGGATGCTCTAAGCATCTCCTGCTGGGTTACCGCGGTGGGTGGCATCGCCAGAAAAATCTGGCGATGCCCCATAGAAGCCAATGGGCTTCTAACGCGAACCCACTGCCACCCCGCACGGAACCCCGCCGCCCAGCACGGACCCCCGCCGCCCAGCACGGACCCCCGCCGCCCCGCACGGACCCCCGCCGCCCAGCACGGACCCCCGCCGCCCCGCATTGCCCCCTCACCTGTGTCCGGGCAGCACAGAGCTGTGCTGCCTGGACTTGTGACCTCCTCCCTGCACTGATCCTCTTCCGGGTGCAGGGAGAAGGAGAGCCCGGCGCAGCAGCGCTGGGTTTGGGAGGGAGGGGAGAGCCGTCGGGACCTGCTGTGACCCGGCGACTCTCACCGCAAAGGACAGCTCTTAAACCAAGAGCTGTCCTTTGCTATAATTTTCGCATATATTTGTTTTGTCATAAAATAACATGAATGTAATCGTTAAAAATATAACTGTATATCGGGAATAATAACTGTATATAGCGGGCATAATACTATGTATAATCATGTACTCTATAATAATGAATGTAATTGTTAAAAATATAACTGTATATAACGGGAATAATAACTGTATATAGCGGGCATAATACTATGTATAATCATGTACTGTATAATAATGAATGTAATTGTTAAAAATATAACTGTATATAACGGGAATAATAACTGTATATAGCGGACATAATACTGTGTATAATCATGTACTGTATTATCATGACATTTTGGGGGATTGCTTGGTAAAAATGTTTCAGGATTTACTGTGAGGTCAAATCGTGACCTGGTCGAGTGCTGGAGGTGATAGAGTCGCGAGTCACTTGCATAGGTGTAAAAGAGATTTTGATTTGGGACTCCGCGGATCCAAGAAGAAGAAGGGGGATGAGCAAATCAATAATCAGTACTGTGGCAGGAAGTGACTGCTTGATGACATCCAGGAGTAGCACTTACCTGCCCGAAAAAGAATCATGCCGTGAGGTCTGCCAGCGTCGCTGTATCGTTGGATGCGTAATATGCACTGTTTCTCATTTTTTGAAAGCCTCAGGGGGAGATTGTCTAAAGTGAAAATGCGGTAAAAACCCCGTTATCGGGGTTTTTACCGCATTTCGGGATGCTCTAAGCATCCCCCGCTGGGTTACCGCTGCGGGTGGCATCGCCAGAAAAATCTGGCGATGCCCCATAGAAGCCAATGGGCTTCTAACGCGAACCCACTGCCGCCCCGCACGGACCCTCGCCGCCCAGCACGGACTCCCGCCGCCCCGCACGGACTCCCGCCGCCCCGCACGGGCCCCCGCACGGACCCCCGCCGCCCTGCACGGACCCCCGCCGCCCCGCATTGCCCCCTCACCTGTGTCCGGGCAGCACAGAGCTGTGCTGCCTGGACTTGTGACCTCCTCCCTGCACTGATCCTCTTCCGGGTGAAGGGAGAAGGAGAGCCCGGCGCAGCAGCGCCGGGTGTGGGAGGGAGGGGAGAGCCGCCGGGACCTGCTGTGACCCGGCGACTCTCACCACAAAGGACAGCTCTTAAACCAAGAGCTATCCTTTGCTATAATTATCGCATATATTTATTTTGTCATAAAATAACATGAATGTAATCGTTAAAAATATAACTATATATCGGGAATAATAACTGTATATAGCAGGCATAATACTAGGTATAATCATGTACTGTATAATAATGAATGTAATTGTTAAAAATATAACTGTATATAACGGGAATAATAACTGTATATATCGGGCATAATACTGTGTATAATCATCGACGGTATTATCATGACATTTTGGGGGATTGCTTGTAGGGAGGCCAATCCCGGGATCGGGATCGGCGGGATCCCGGGATTTTGGCCTAAAATTGCCGGGATTTGAATCCCGGGATTGAAGCTTCCAATCCCGGGATTCCGGGATTAGTAACCCCATTAGTTTTTGTTTAAAGCCGGGCAGCGCTGAGCACCAGAATATGGCTCAGACGCTGCCCGGCTGCCTGTTTCTTACACTCAGTGGCCGGTGCTGCTGTCGGGAGCTGGGACTGATGTGCTGACAAGCATGGCGGCGCCCAGGCTGCGCAGCGTGACCCCTGACATCACGTCACGCTGCGCAGCCCGGCCGCTGCTCTGCCTGTCAGCACATCAGTCCCAAAGCCAGACGCCCGCTGATACGCCCCCAGCCTTCCGCCCACCCGCTGGAGATACTGTAGCTGCTGCCCTGTCACCACCACCGCCGTAAGTGACCGTGCGGGGGGCATCTTTAGAAGAAATTTATAAGTACATCTCGGGGAGGGGCCTTTTTTTTTATTAGGGAGGCCAATCCCGGGATCCCGGGAATCCCGGGATTGAGCATTTTTCAATCCCGAATCCCGGGATTGAAAAAATGCCCCGGGATTGGCCTCCCTAATTGCTTGGTAAAAATGTTTCAGGATTTACTGTGAGGTCAAATCGTGACCTGGTCGAGTGCTGGAGGTGATAGAGTCGCTAGTCACTTGCATAGGTTTAAAAGAGATTTTGATTTGGGACTCCGCGGATCCAAGAAGAAGAAGGGGGATGAGCAAATCAATAATCAGTACTATGGCAGGAAGTGACTGCTTGATGACATCCAGGAGTAGCACTTACCTGCCCGAAGAAGAATCATGCCGTGAGGTCTGCCAGCGTCGCTGGATCGTTGGATGCGTAATATGCACTGTTTCTCATTTTTTGAAAGCCTCAGGGGGAGATTGTCTACAGTGAAAATGCGGTAAAAACTCTGTTATCGGTATTTTTACCGCATTTCGGGATGTTCTAAGCATCCCCTGCTGGGTTACCGCGGCGGGTGGCATCGCCAGAAAAATCTGGTGATGCCCCATTGAAGCCAATGGGCTTCTAACGCGAACCCACTGCCGCCCCGCGCGGACCCCCGCCACCCAGCACGGACCCCCGCCGCCCCGCACGGACCCCCGCCGCAGAGCACGGACCCCTGCCGCCCCGCATTGCCCCCTCACCTGTGTCCGGGCAGCACAGAGCTGTGCTGCCTGGACTTGTGACCTCCTCCCTGCACTGATCCTCTTCCGGGTGCAGGGAGGAGGAGAGCCCAGCGCAGCAGCGCCGGGTGTGGGAGGGAGGGGAGAGCCGCCGGGACCTGCTGTGACCCGGCGACTCTCACCGCAAAGGACAGCTCTTAAACCAAGAGCTGTCCTTTGCTGTAGTTATCGCATATATTTGTTTTGTCATAAAATAACATGAATGTAATTGTTAAAAATATAACTGTATATAACGGGAATAATAACTGGGCATAATACTATGTATAATCATGTATTGTATAATAATGAATGTAATTGTTAAAAATATAACTGTATATAACGGGAATAATAACTGTATATAGCGGGCATAATACTGTGTATACATGTAATCATGTACTGTATAATCATGACATTTTTGGGATTGCTTGATAAAAATCTTTCAGGATTTACTGTGAAGTCAATTCCTGACCTGGTCGAGTGCTGGAAGTGATAGAGTCGTGAGTCACATGCAGAGGTGTGAAAGTGATTTTGATTTGGGACTCCGCGGATCCAAGGCCTGGTAGGATGAAGGGGGATGAGCAACTTAATAATCAGTACTGTGGCAGTAAGTTACTGCTTGATGACATCCAGGAGTAGCACTTATGTGCCCGAAGAAGGGTCACGCCGTAAGGTCTGCCAGCGTCGCTGGATCGTTGGATGGGCAATATGCACTGTTTCTCATTTTTTGAAAGCCTCAGTCAGTTTATATAGAGGCTCCTGTAGTCATTAACCAGATTTTTAAAGTGTGTCCATTTCTGGGTCTATCTTGTTTTAGGCACTTAGAAGTGGGGTTTGGCTGGAGGGATGTATATTATCTTATCTTTTTTTTTTTGTCATAAAATAACATGAATGTAATCGTTAAAAATATAACTGTATATCGGGAATAATAACTGTATATAGCGGGCATAATACTATGTATAATCATGTACTCTATAATAATGAATGTAATTGTTAAAAATAGAACTGTATATAACGGGAATAATAACTGTATATAGCGGGCATAATACTATGTATAATCATGTACTGTATAATAATGAATGTAATTGTTAAAAATATAACTGTATATAACGGGAATAATAACTGTATATAGCGGGCATAATACTGTGTATAATCATGTACTGTATTATCATGACATTTTGGGGGATTGCTTGGTAAAAATGTTTCAGGATTTACTGTGAGGTCAAATCGTGACCTGGTCGAGTGCTGGAGGTGATAGAGTCGCGAGTCACTTGCATAGGTGTAAAAGAGATTTTGATTTGGGACTCCGCGGATCCAAGAAGAAGAAGGGGGATGAGCAAATCAATAATCAGTACTGTAGCAGGAAGTGACTGCTTGATGACATCCAGGAGTAGCACTTACCTGCCCGAAGAAGAATCATGCCGTGAGGTCTGCCAGCGTCGCTGGATCGTTGGATGCGTAATATGCACAGTTTCTCATTTTTTGAAAGCCTCAGGGGGAGATTGTCTAAAGTGAAAATGCGGTAAAAACCCCGTTATCGGGTTTTTACCGCATTTCGGGATGCTCTAAGCATCTCCTGCTGGGTTACCGCTGCGGGTGGCATCGCCAGAAAAATCTGGCGATGCCCCATAGAAGCCAATGGGCTTCTAACGCGAACCCACTGCCGCCCCGCATGGACCCCCGCCGCCCAGCGCGGACCCCCGCCGCCCCACACGGACCCCCGCCGCCCCGCATTGCCCCCTCACCTGTGTCCGGGCAGCACAGAGCTGTGCTGCCTGGACTTGTGACCTCCTCCCTGCACTGATCCTCTTCCGGGTGCAGGGAGAAGGAGAGCCCGGCGCAGCAGCGCCGGGTGTGGGAGGGAGGGGAGAGCCGCCGGGACCTTCTGTGACCCGGCGACTCTCACCGCAAAGGACAGCTCTTAAACCAAGAGCTGTCCTTTGCTATAATTATCGCATATATTTTTTTTGTCATAAAATAACATGAATGTAATCGTTAAAAATATAACTGTATATCGGGAATAATAACTGTATATAGCGGGCATAATACTATGTATGATCATGTACTCTATAATAATGAATGTAATTGTTAAAAATATAACTGTATATAACGGGAATAATAACTGTATATAGCGGGCATAATACTATGTATAATCATGTACTGTATAATAATGAATGTAATTGTTAAAAATATAACTGTATATAACGGGAATAATAACTGTATATAACGGGCATAATACTGTGTATAATCATGTACTGTATTATCATGACATTTTGGGGGATTGCTTGGTAAAAATGTTTCAGGATTTACTGTGAGGTCAAATCGTGTGTCCGTTATCGGGGTTTTTACCACATTTCAGGATTTACTGTGAGGTCAAATCGTGTGTCCGTTATCGGGGTTTTTACCGCATTTCGGGATGCTCTAAGCATCCCCCGCTGGGTTACCGCTGCGGGTGGCATCGCCAGAAAAATCTGGCGATGCCCCATAGAAGCCAATGGGCTTCTAACGCGAACCCACTGCCGCCCCGCACGGACCCCCGCCACCCAGCACGGACCCCCGCCGCCCCACACGGACCCCCGCCGCCCAGCACGGACCCCCGCCGCCCCGCATTGCCCCCTCACCTGTGTCCGGGCAGCACAGAGCTGTGCTGCCTGGACTTGTGACCTCCTCCCTGCACTGATCCTCTTCCGGGTGCAGGGAGAAGGAGAGCCCGGCGCAGCAGCGCCGGGTGTGGGAGGGAGGGGAGAGCCGCCGGGACCTGCTGTGACCCGGCGACTCTCACCGCAAAGGACAGCTCCTAAACCAAGAGCTGTCCTTTGCTATAATTATCGCATATATTTGTTTTGTCATAAAATAACATGAATGTAATCGTTAAAAATATAACTGTATATCGGGAATAATAACTGTATATAGCGGGCATAATACTATGTATAATCATGTACTCTATAATAATGAATGTAATTGTTAAAAATATAACTGTATATAACGGGAATAATAACTGTATATAGCGGGCATAATACTATGTATAATCATGTACTGTATAATAATGAATGTAATTGTTAAAAATATAACTGTATATAACAGGAATAATAACTGTATATAACGGGCATAATACTGTGTATAATCATGTACTGTATTATCATGACATTTTGGGGGATTGCTTGGTAAAAATGTTTCAGGATTTACTGTGAGGTCAAATCGTGTGTCCGTTATCGTGGGTTTTTTACCGCATTTCAAGATTTACTGTGAGGTCAAATCGTGTGTCCGTTATCGGGGTTTTTACCGCATTTCGGGATGCTCTAAGCATCCCCTGCTGGGTTACCGCTGCGGGTGGCAACGCCAGAAAAATCTGGCGATGCCCCATAGAAGCCAATGGGCTTCTAACGCGAACCCACTGCCGCCCCGCACGGACCCCCGCCGCCCACCACGGACCCCCGCCGCCCCACACGGACCCCCGCCGCCCAGCACGGACCCCCGCCGCCCCGCATTGCCCCCTCACCTGTGTCCGGGCAGCACAGAGCTGTGCTGCCTAGATTTGTGACCTACTCCCTGCACTGATCCTCTTCCGGGTGCAGGGAGGAGAGCCCGGCGCAGCAGCGCCGGGTGTTGGAGGGAGGGGAGAGCCGCCGGGACCTGCTGTGACCCGGCGACTCTCACCGCAAAGGACAGCTCTTAAACCAAGAGCTGTCCTTTGCTATAATTATCGCATATATTTGTTTTGTCATAAAATAACATGAATGTAATCGTTAAAAATATAACTGTATATTGGGAATAATAACTGTATATAGCGGGCATAATACTGTGTATAATCATGTACTGTATTATCATGACATTTTGGGGGATTGCTTGGTAAAAATGTTTCAGGATTTACTGTGAGGTCAAATCGTGACCTCGTCGAGTGCTGGAGGTGATAGAGTCGCGTGTCACTTGCATAGGTGTAAAAGAGATTTTGATTTGGGACTCCGCGGATCCAAGAAGAAGAAGGGGGATGAGCAAATCAATAATCAGTACTGTGGCAGGAAGTGACTGCTTGATGACATCCAGGAGTAGCACTTACCTGCCCGAAGAAGAATCATGCAGTGAGGTCTGCCAGCGTCGCTGGATCGTTGGATGCGTAATATGCACTGTTTCTCATTTTTTGAAAGCCTCAGGGGGAGATTGTCTAAAGTGAAAATGCGGTAAAAACCCAGTTATCAGGGTTTTTACCGCATTTCGGGATGCTCTAAGCATCCCCTGCTGGGTTACCGCGGCGGGTGGCATCGCCAAAAAAATCTGGCGATGCCCCATAGAAGCCAATGGGCTTCTAACGCGAACCCACTGCCGCCCCGCACGGACCCCCGAAGCCCAGCACGGACCCCCGCCGCCCAGCACGGACCCCCGCCGCCCCGCATGGACCCCCGCCACCCAGCACGCCCCCCCGCCGCCCCGCATTGCCCCCTCTCCTGTGTCCGGGCAGCACAGAGCTGTGCTGCCTGGACTTGTGACCTCCTCCCTGCACTGATCCTCTTCCGGGTGAAGGGAGAAGGAGAGCCCGGCGCAGCAGCGCCGGGTGTGGGAGGGAGGGGAGAGCCGCCGGGACCTGCTGTGACCCGGCGACTCTCACCGCAAAGGACAGCTCTTAAACCAAGAGCTGTCCTTTGCTATAATTATTGCATATATTTGTTTTGTCATAAAATAACATGAATGTAATCGTTAAAAATATAGCTGTATATCGGGAATAATAACTGTATATAGCGGGCATAATACTATGTATAATCATGTACTCTATAATAATGAATGTAATTGTTAAAAATATAACTGTATATAATGGGAATAATAACTGTATATAGCGGGCATAATACTATGTATAATCATGTACTGTATAATAATGAATGTAATTGTTAAAAATATAACTGTATATAACGGGAATAATAACTGTATATAGCGGGCATAATACTGTGTATAATCATGTACTGTATTATCATGACATTTTGGGGGATTGCTTGGTAAAAATGTTTCAGGATTTACTGTGAGGTCAAATCGTGACCTGGTCGAGTGCTGGAGGTGATAGAGTCGCGAGTCACTTGCATAGGTGTAAAAGAGATTTTGATTTGGGACTCCGCGGATCCAAGAAGAAGAAGGGGGATGAGCAAATCAATAATCAGTACTGTGGCAGGAAGTGACTGCTTGATGACATCCAGGAGTAGCACTTACCTGCCCGAAGAAGAATCATGCCGTGAGGTCTGCCAGTGTCGCTGGATCGTTGGATGCGTAATATGCACTGTTTCTCATTTTTTGAAAGCCTCAGGGGGAGATTGTCTAAAGTGAAAATGCGGTAAAAACCCCGTTATCGGTATTTTTACCGCATTTCGGGATGCTCTAAGCATCCCCTGCTGGGTTACCACGGCGGGTGGCATCGCCAGAAAAATCGGACCCCCGCCGCCCAGCACGGACCCCCGCCGCCCAGCACGGACCCCCGCCGCCCCACACGGACCCCCGCCGCCCCGCATTGCCCCCTCACCTGTGTCCGGGCAGCACAGAGCTGTGCTGCCTGGACTTGTGACCTCCTCCCTGCACTGATCCTCTTCCGGGTGCAGAGAGGAGGAGAGCCCAGCGCAGCAGCGCCGGGTGTGGGAGGGAGGGGAGAGCCGCTGGGACCTGCTGTGACCCGACGACTCTCACCGCAAAGGACAGCTCTTAAACCAAGAGCTGTCCTTTGCTATAATTATCGCATAAATTTGTTGTGTCATAAAATAACATGAATGTAATTGTTAAAAATATAACTGTATATAACGGGAATAATAACTGTATATAGCGGGCATAATACTATGTATAATCATGTACTGTATAATAATGAATGTAATTGTTAAAAATATAACTGTATATAACGGGAATAATAACTGTATATAGCAGGCATAATACTGTGTATACATTTAATCATGTACTGTATAATCATGACATTTTTGGGATTGCTTGATAAAAATCTTTCAGGATTTACTGTGAAGTCAAATCCTGACCTGGTCGAGTGCTGGAAGTGATAGAGTCGCGAGTCACTTGCAGAGGTGTAAAAGTGATTTTGATTTGGGACTCCGCGGATCCAAGGCCTGGTAGGATGAAGGGGGATGAGCAACTCAATAATCATAATCTGGCATTCCCAGTGCTGGGGCCTTTGTTAGGCTCACCTTTAGTTCCTCGAAAGCCAGCTCAGATTCCTCAGTATGAGAGACCCGATCTGGCTTAGTTGAGGAAACCATCTCTTGTAGTGGTAATGCCAGAATAGAGAATCCGGGGATCCAATTGCGACAGTATCCACACATGCCTAGGAACGTATGGATCTGATGCTGGGTCTGTGGCAGTACCATGTTCTGAATCGCTTGGATTCGGTCGTCGGTGAGGTGTCTCAGCCCTTGGGTAAGGCAGTGGCCCAGATACTTAACCCTGGTCTGGCATAATTGCAGCTTATCCTTTGATACTTTATGTCCTGTCTCTGAGAGATGCATCAGCAGCTGTCTAGTGTCATCCACTGATGACTCCAGTGACTCAGAACACAACAATAAATTATCGACATATTGTATAAGTATCGAACCACTCAGGGGTTGAAAGGATTGCAAACAATCATGCAAGGCCTGGGAGAAGATGCTGGGGCTGTCTATGAATCCCTGGGGGAGTCGTGTCCAGGTATACTGTACTCCTCTGTATGTAAAGGCGAACAGATACTGGCTGTCGGGGTGCAAAGGGACAGAGAAGAACGCAGAACACAAGTCAATGACTGTGAAATGAGTACAGTGTGGTGGGATTTGCATTAGGATGACAGCTGGGTTTGGCACTACGGGGAATTGGCTCTCAACTACTTTGTTTACCCCTCTTAAATCCTGCACTAGTCTGTAGCCCCTCCCCCCCGCTCTTTTTCACAGGAAAGATGGGACTATTGGCCGTGCTGGAAGTTCTAACTAGGATTTCCTGTTGGAGCAATCGTTGGATCACTGGGAATACTCCTAGCTCAACTTCAGGTTTTAAAGGGTATTGTGGTATTTTTGGGGCTATCCTGCCTTCTTTTAAGCTGATTTCTACTGGAGCTACATTTGCCATCAGCCCAGCGTCCTGTCCATCTTTAGTCCAAAGGGAACCCGGTATTTGTGCTGTAATTTCAGCTACCCTAGATGGATTTGATTCTACAACAGTGGAACACAACATTAGCCTCTGAGGACTGTCCAGCATATCTTGCACTTCTTGTGTAAGATTTTTAGGAGTGTCCAGGAATACCCCATCGGGGGTGCAATAGATGACACATCCCATTTTGCATAGTAAATCTCTACCCAGAAGGTTAGTCGGGGCCGCTGCAGCCAACAGAAAAGAATGTTTGGTATGCAAAGGCCCGATTGTAACCTCTGCTGGTTTCGTCAGTGGGTAATGTTGTATTTTTCCTGTTACCCCAATTGCTGCTACGGATTTGTCAGTGAAACCCAAGTGAAGAGGAGTGTTGAGAACAGATCTGGCCGCCCCTGTATCAACCAAAAAGGTTTGCCTTACTCCAGCTATATCAACCTTTACCTGAGGTTCCTCTCTAAGGTGTTGAGTCAATCTAACTGGCTGTAGGATACAGGTATGACCTGTTTCCTATTGTCTGACCTGAGTTGCCCTTAGCACAGTGTCAGCCATCAGATGGGGAGGAGGCATGTTGCGTGACCTGTCTGTCTCCTCCCATTGTCTAGGGGCTGGGTATCTCCGTGTCTCACCTTTGTGAGATTCCCATTCTCGCTTATGTGTCTGATAATTCCTGTGGTTTCCTAACCTACAATGAGCTGCAATGTGTCCCTCCTTATTGCAGTTGTAACAGATAACTGGCTTTCTACCTGTGTCCCTGGTGTTTCGTTGGTATGCAGCTTTGTTTGGGGCATTAGTAAGGGCTTGGATGCTAACCGTCATCAGTTTGTCAGTTTGCAGTTCCCTGTGCTTCTTAATGTTGCGGTCGTGGTCCACAGCAGATTCCCGTAGGGCATCCACTGTCATTCCACGCCAATTTGGGAAAGAAGTTTGGACTCTGGCTCTCAGGTTTTCCCTAAGCCCTTCCACCAGCACAGAGACAATCAGCTCCCTCAGGTGGGGGTCGTCCTTAGGCTCGGAGACACCAGTGTATTTTGACACCGCCATCAGACCCCGGCTGAAATATTCGCTAGCTACTTCACCATCTTTTTGTTTGATAGTGAATATCTTGCTATATTCCACTGCTGCAGGAAAATACACTCCCAACTGTAAGTTGATTAGGCGTATATTTTCCTGGTTGATCTCATCATTTATCTCCCTGTCCACTTTCAGTCCACTATCCTGAATGAATTTCGGGACATCTATGTGAGTGGGGAGACAGGCCCTCAACATGATTCTCCAATCCTTGTTAGTGGGCTCATCAGAGTTTCCCAGATCCCTTACAAATTTCCGGCACGATGCTAGATCTTTTCTAGGATCAGGGAAATCTGAAATGATGGACCGCAGCTCTAACCGTGTCCATGGGTTTAGCATGGTCATCTTTCTGGTAGGTATCACACCCTCTCTGTCTGCCTTACCATAGGGGACCTCCAGTGTGCGCATAGGATATGTCTGTACCACATTCGCATTACTGGGACCTGCTTGGGAGTTGTCCGTGTCTGTGCTGTGTGGTGCATCATTACCTGAGTCCGATACTATGCTGTTGGCATCAGCCGTCTCCTCCTCCTGTGCTGGGGCCTCAACAGCGGGTTGAGCTTTTCCCTCAATCATATTAATTGCATGAGAGATGGCCAGTGCCAACAGCTGCTCGTTTTCCACTCGGGTTTCCTTGTAAGGGGATAAGACAGGGTACAAGTTAGCAACAGGTAAATTACTACTCAGGTCTCGCTTAGTAGTCATTAACCCCTTCGGCACATATGGGGGTGGGGGAGCTGATTCTATTGTGGCAGCGGTTGCATTTATATTGTGGCTGATTGCGTCTGGCATTGCCAGACCTCTGATTCCCCATTGTTCCTGTCCTTCCTTCTGCCACAATTTAAGAATATCTATATGCTTCACTCTCTCCTTACGACTGGAGAGTAGGCATATTTCATCTTTTACTGCCGATAAGATTTCCGGATCGAAGCTACCAACACTGGGAAATTCTAACTTGCTGCCTTGTGTCATTTTTCTCCATTTATTTTGGTAAACAACTGCGAGTTCACCGTGCACGTTATCACAGCGTGACCCGTTATTACCCATAATTACAGGAATAAACGTTCACAGCTTAATAGATATCGGTGGGTTATTACTTATCTGAGAGCTCCCCAACCACTCACTTCTCCACACAGCGACACTATTCCGCAATCAAGCGTGAAGCCCACAATGCGAGGTAATGTACTCAATCACCAAGTCTTTCAACTAGCAGCGAACTTCTAGCCAACTTGCTTGGTGCGGCACAATTTTTCCAGGGTACAACAAACTTGTTTTCCTGTGCCCCCAAAAATTGGATTTCTAAAGTAGCTAATCGAAAACAAGTGCGTTCCGATGTATCTTCTTGTACCCTCCTAGCGGAATCAATTCCACTGAAGGGGCAGTTCCTATGGGCACGTCGTCACGTGAACCCTGTCCTACCTGGACTGTCCTACACTGGACTACACTGCGCTTGAGTCGTGCCGTCACACACCCGTTCGCCTCAGTTATTTTTCACACTGGGCGCTAGTTACACCTTGGTCTTATGCTTATTTTTGAAATATTTCTGTACAGAAAATGTTCCCATGCCGGTAGCTTTTCACTAGATACTTATGCAGGTATAAATCCCTTATAATACGCTATAGGAATCTATTAAAATAATGCTTGAGTTGCTTGCTTATGAGAAAATGAACAAAAAGAAAAAAACTTATTTTCTCTTTATTAAATCACCGCCCCATCCACAGTATATTACTATACTGTTTTAAATAAGGCTAGTGGTTTAATACTGTTCACCTTTGAGTTCCTATGTGTGCTGCATGTGCAGTACCAATGAACAGCCACGTGTGTACGTGCATTGCCCACAGGCCGCCGATGAATCGGCCACCCACGTGTTCTATAGTGTATTTGCAAGGTTGCGCTCGGGTTTCGCTATACACAGTAATTGCGCCTAAGTGTGGAATAAATCCCTTAACTCCGTCCGAAAGTTACGTATCAAGATGCGAAATAAATCCCGCACTTAATCCGTAAATCACGTACAAAGATGCGAAACTTTCCCGATATGGGCACGTGCGCGCGCACCTTGCGTAATACACAATAGACGCTTTACGTTACTGCAAAAGGCCCAGGGCTTGTCGCCACGTGGCGGAGTCCCTGGTTTTCGCAGTAACTCACAAAAAGTTTATAGTTTTGCACAGAGGGGATCCTCTATGTACTATAATAAACACGGACTCCACGTGTGCGAACCTTATCGCACGTGGTATTTATACTGTAATAAACAAGCAACCCAAGACACTATACCCCCTTAAACTACTTGTGGCAGGCAGAAGTACAGTTTACTAAACACTTAGGTATGATATGCTTTAAACACGTGGCTTTCACTTATTGTACTCCGGGTTCAGCGCTAGCACTTCCCGAACCCCGCACCGCCGCGGACTCGGCCTATCCAGCAATGGAAACAAATAAATACTTCCACCCTTTTGCTGGTATAGGTCGAGTCGCGCGCCTGGTACTGAGTTCTGGACTGTGGAGCGGACGGACTAGCCCTCAATTGTTAATGGCGATTGAATATGACCAGAGAGACAATAAGTGAAAAGCGCTGGTTACGTAGTAAGTCCGCAACCAACGTACCCTTTATACCTAACTACGTGCGTACAAAGCGTAGCGTACCTTTTATTGTATTTTGTATACCAAGAACCAATACCTTAATCAGAGATTCCTTTGCAGTACTTTGTCTCTAATCTGCGAATATACCTTAAAGGACAGTGTCCGTAATATACCTTATCGCTATTATGCGAATAAACAGACACGACCACTGTATAGAAATAAGGAGGTAAGAACTCCGTAAAAAGGTTGTATTTGAGTCCCTAATGGACAAAAGGGGGTTACAGAAATAAGAATAAACAGGTATAACAAGTAATACAATATACTAACAATGAATACTAAACAGACTCTGCTAAGGGGAAAGAAAAACAGATACAAGACACAATCAGCCAATCAATACAATAAGGATAAATACCGTTAATGCAACCGTTACCGTTCTCATCAAATATGCGAAGTGTAGTCCGGTCAGAGCTCGCTATCGTTCAGGAATGAACTATAGCCC
The DNA here is from genome assembly GCF_055691185.1 of Crinia signifera. Classification (NCBI taxonomy): domain Eukaryota; kingdom Metazoa; phylum Chordata; class Amphibia; order Anura; family Myobatrachidae; genus Crinia; species Crinia signifera. Next base: position 107,822,013 of record NC_139218.1, on the reverse strand, counting down.
GGTGGTCAGTCAGGGAAAGGTAGATGTGCCGAAGAGACTTTGGCTGCTCTGGGTCGCCTATCTTATAGGGTCAGAAAGGGGAGGTCAAAGGCCGTTCTCATTGGTCAGGGGTCGAATGTCAGGTCAGCTGTGATTGGGGGGGTAAGCTGATACACCTGGTTTGGCTAGGTCCAGGGGAGTGAACTTTAACCCCTTCCTGACAGAGCCAGTTTTTGCGTTCCTGACAGAGCCCTTTTTTTTCAAATCTGACATGTATCACTTAAGTGGGGATAACTTTTTTTTGCTTTTACTTATCCCAGTGATTTTGAGATTGTTTTTTCGTGACACATTGTACTTCAAGTTAGTGGTAAATTTTCGTCGATACAGTCTGTGTTTTTTTGTGAAAAATACCAAAATGTCGTAAAAAAATGGAAAATTTTGCGATTTGCAAAATGTTAAATTTTCTGCTTGTGAGACAAATAATCTTGCCACTCAAAATAGTTAATAACTAACATAGACCATATGTATACTTTATGTTGCCATCATTATTTCAACCTCCTTTTCATTTTTTTGGACACTAGGAGGCTTAAAATATGAATAGCAAATTCTCAAATTTTCAAGAAAATTTAAAACTCTGATTTTTTTAGGGACCAGTTCAGTTATGAGGTGACTTTGAGGGACTTGTATGTGA
>NC_139218.1:107613843-107816343 GCF_055691185.1 Crinia signifera | reverse complement strand
AACCCCGTTATCGGGGTTTTTACCGCATTTCGGGATGCTCTAAGCATCCCCCGCTGGGTTACCGCTGCGGGTGGCATCGCCAGAAAAATCTGGCGATGCCCCATAGAAGCCAATGGGCTTCTAACGCGAACCCACTGCCGCCCCGCACGGACCCTCGCCGCCCAGCACGGACTCCCGCCGCCCCGCACGGACCCCCGCCGCCCACCACGGACCCCTCACCTGTGTCCGGGCAGCACAGAGCTGTGCTGCCTGGACTTGGGACCTCCTCCCTGCACTGATCCTCTTCCGGGTGCAGGGAGAAGGAGAGCCCGGCGCAGCAGCGCTGGGTTTGGGAGGGAGGGGAGAGCCGCCGGGACCTGCTGTGACCCGGCGACTCTCACCGCAAAGGACAGCTCTTAAACCAAGAGCTGTCCTTTGCTATAATTTTCGCATATATTTGTTTTGTCATAAAATAACATGAATGTAATCGTTAAAAATATAACTGTATATCGGGAATAATAACTGTATATAGCGGGCATAATACTATGTATAATCATGTACTCTATAATAATGAATGTAATTGTTAAAAATATAACTGTATATAACGGGAATAATAACTGTATATAGCGGGCATAATACTATGTATAATCATGTACTGTATAATAATGAATGTAATTGTTAAAAATATAACTGTATATAACGGGAATAATAACTGTATATAGCGGGCATAATACTGTGTATAATCATGTACTGTATTATCATGACATTTTGGGGGATTGCTTGGTAAAAATGTTTCAGGATTTACTGTGAGGTCAAATCGTGACCTGGTCGAGTGCTGGAGGTGATAGAGTCGCGAGTCACTTGCATAGGTGTAAAAGAGATTTTGATTTGGGACTCCGCGGATCCAAGAAGAAGAAGGGGGATGAGCAAATCAATAATCATTACTGTGGCAGGAAGTGACTGCTTGATGACATCCAGGAGTAGCACTTACCTGCCCGAAGAAGAATCATGCCGTGAGGTCTGCCAGCGTCGCTGTATCGTTGGATGCGTAATATGCACTGTTTCTCATTTTTTGAAAGCCTCAGGGGGAGATTGTCTAAAGTGAAAATGCGGTAAAAACCCCGTTATCGGGGTTTTTACCGCATTTCGGGATGCTCTAAGCATCCCCCGCTGGGTTACCGCTGCGGGTGGCATCGCCAGAAAAATCTGGCGATGCCCCATAGAAGCCAATGGGCTTCTAACGCGAACCCACTGCCACCCCGCACGGACCCTCGCCGCCCAGCACGGACTCCCGCCGCCCCGCACGGACCTCCACCGCCCAGCACGGACCCCTCACCTGTGTCCGGGCAGCACAGAGCTGTGCTGCCTGGACTTGGGACCTCCTCCCTGCACTGATCCTCTTCCGGGTGCAGGGAGAAGGAGAGCCCGGCGCAGCAGCGCTGGGTTTGGGAGGGAGGGGAGAGCCGCCGGGACCTGCTGTGACCCGGCGACTCTCACCGCAAAGGACAGCTCTTAAACCAAGAGCTGTCCTTTGCTATAATTATCGCATATATTTGTTTTGTCATAAAATAACATGAATGTAATCGTTAAAAATATAACTGTATATCGGGAATAATAACTGTATATAGCGGGCATAATACTATGTATAATCATGTACTGTATAATAATGAATGTAATTGTTAAAAATATAACTGTATATAACGGGAATAATAACTGTATATAGCGGGCATAATACTATGTATAATCATGTACTGTATAATAATGAATGTAATTGTTAAAAATATAACTGTATATAACGGGAATAATAACTATATAGCGGGCATAATACTGTGTATAATCATGTACTGTATTATCATGACATTTTGGGGGATTGCTTGGTAAAAATGTTTCAGGATTTACTGTGAGGTCAAATCGTGACCTGGTCGAGTGCTGGAGGTGATAGAGTCGCGAGTCACTTGCATAGGTGTAAAAGAGATTTTGATTTGGGACTCCGCGGATCCAAGAAGAAGAAGGGGGATGAGCAAATCAATAATCAGTACTGTGGCAGGAAGTGACTGCTTGATGACATCCAGGAGTAGCACTTACCTGCCCGAAGAAGAATCATGCCGTGAGGTCTGCCATCGGCGCTGGATCGTTGGATGCGTAATATGCACTGTTTCTCATTTTTTGAAAGCCTCAGGGGGAGATTGTCTAAAGTGAACATGCGGTAAACACCCCGTTATCGGGGTTTTTACCGCATTTCGGGATGCTCTAAGCATCCCCCGCTGGGTTATCGCTGCGGGTGGCATCGCCAGAAAAATCTGGCGATGCCCCATAGAAGCCAATGGGCTTCTAACGCGAACCCTCTGCCGCCCCGCACGGACCCCCGCCGCCCAGCACGGACCCCCGCCGCCCCACACGGACCCCCGCTGCCCAACACGGACCCCCGCCGCCCCGCATTGCCCCCTCACCTGTGTCTGGGCAGCACAGAGCTGTGCTGCCTGGACTTGTGACCTCCTCCCTGCACTGATCCTCTTCCGGGTGCAGGGAGAAGGAGAGCCCGGCGCTGCAGCGTCGGGTGTGGGAGGGAGGGGAGAGACGCCGGGACCTTCTGTGACCCGGCGACTCTCACCGCAAAGGACAGCTCTTAAACCAAGAGCTGTCCTTTGCTATAATTATCGCATATATTTGTTTTGTCATAAAATAACATGAATGTTATCGTTAAAAATATAACTGTATATCGGGAATAATAACTGTATATAGCGGGCATAATACGATGTATAATCATGTACTCTATAATAATGAATGTAATTGTTAAAAATATAACTGTATATAACGGGAATAATAACTGTATATAGCGGGCATAATACTATGTATAATCATGTACTGTATAATAATGAATGTAATTGTTAAAAATATAACTGTATATAACGGGAATAATAACTGTATATAACGGGCATAATACTGTGTATAATCTTGTACTGTATTATCATGACATTTTGGGGGATTGCTTGGTAAAAATGTTTCAGGATTTACTGTGAGGTCAAATCGTGACCTGGTCGAGTGCTGGAGGTGATAGAGTCGCGAGTCACTTGCATAGGTGTAAAAGAGATTGTGATTTGGGACTCCGCGGATCCAAGAAGAAGAAGGGGGATGAGCAAATCAATAATCAGTACTGTGGCAGTAAGTGACTGCTTGATGACATCCAGGAGTAGCACTTACCTGCCCGAAGAAGAATCATGCCATGAGGTCTGCCAGCGTCGCTGGATCGTTGGATGCGTAATATGCACTGTTTCTCATTTTTTGAAAGCCTCAGGGGGAGATTGTCTAAAGTGAAAATGCGGTAACAACCCCGATATCTGGGTTTTTACCGCATTTCGGGATGCTCTAAGCATCCCCTGCTGGGTTACCGCGGCGGGTGGCATCACCAGAAAAATCTGGCGATGCCCCATAGAAGCCAATGGGCTTCTAACGCGAACCCACTGCCGCCCCGCACGGACCCCCGCCGCCCAGCACGGACCCCCGCCGCCCAACACGGACCCCCGCCGCCCCGCACGGGCCCCCGCACGGACCCCCGCCGCCCTGCACGGACCCCCGCCGCCCTGCACGGACCCCCGCCGCCCCGCATTGCCCCCTCACCTGTGTCCGGGCAGCACAGAGCTGTGCTGCCTGGACTTGTGACCTCCTCCCTGCACTGATCCTCTTCCGGGTGAAGGGAGAAGGAGAGCCCGGCGCAGCAGCGCCGGGTGTGGGAGGGAGGGGAGAGCCGCCGGGACCTGCTGTGACCCGGCGACTCTCACCGCAAAGGACAGCTCTTAAACCAAGAGCTATCCTTTGCTATAATTATCGCATATATTTGTTTTGTCATAAAATAACATGAATGTAATCATTAAAAATATAGCTGTATATCGGGAATAATAACTGTATATAGCGGGCATAATACTATGTATAATCATGTACTCTATAATAATGAATGTAATTGTTAAAAATATAACTGTATATAATGGGAATAATAACTGTATATAGCGGGCATAATACTATGTATAATCATGTACTGTATAATAATGAATGTAATTGTTAAAAATATAACTGTATATAACGGGAATAATAACTGTATATATCGGGCATAATACTGTGTATAATCATGTACGGTATTATCATGACATTTTGGGGGATTGCTTGGTAAAAATGTTTCAGGATTTACTGTGAGGTCAAATCGTGACCTGGTCGAGTGCTGGAGGTGATAGAGTCGCTAGTCACTTGCATAGGTTTAAAAGAGATTTTGATTTGGGACTCCGCGGATCCAAGAAGAAGAAGGGGGATGAGCAAATCAATAATCAGTACTGTGGCAGGAAGTGACTGCTTGATGACATCCAGGAGTAGCACTTACCTGCCCGAAGAAGAATCATGCCGTGAGGTCTGCCAGCGTCGCTGGATCGTTGGATGCGTAATATGCACTGTTTCTCATTTTTTAAAAGCCTCAGGGGGAGATTGTCTACAGTGAAAATGCGGTAAAAACCCTGTTATCGGTATTTTTACCGCATTTCGGGATGTTCTAAGCATCCCCTGCTGGGTTACCGCGGCGGGTGGCATCGCCAGAAAAATCTGGTGATGCCCCATTGAAGCCAATGGGCTTCTAACGCGAACCCACTGCCGCCCCGCGCGGACCCCCGCCACCCAGCACGGACCCCCGCCGCCCCGCACGGACCCCTGCCGCCCCGCATTGCCCCCTCACCTGTGTCCGGGCAGCACAGAGCTGTGCTGCCTGGACTTGTGACCTCCTCCCTGCACTGATCCTCTTCCGGGTGCAGGGAGGAGGAGAGCCCAGCGCAGCAGCGCCGGGTGTGGGAGGGAGGGGAGAGCCGCCGGGACCTGCTGTGACCCGGCGACTCTCACCGCAAAGGACAGCTCTTAAACCAAGAGCTGTCCTTTGCTGTAGTTATCGCATATATTTGTTTTGTCATAAAATAACATGAATGTAATTGTTAAAAATATAACTGTATATAACGGGAATAATAACTGGGCATAATACTATGTATAATCATGTATTGTATAATAATGAATGTAATTGTTAAAAATATAACTGTATATAACGGGAATAATAACTGTATATAGCGGGCATAATACTGTGTATACATGTAATCATGTACTGTATAATCATGACATTTTTGGGATTGCTTGATAAAAATCTTTCAGGATTTACTGTGAAGTCAATTCCTGACCTGGTCGAGTGCTGGAAGTGATAGAGTCGCGAGTCACTTGCAGAGGTGTGAAAGTGATTTTGATTTGGGACTCCGCGGATCCAAGGCCTGGTAGGATGAAGGGGGATGAGCAACTTAATAATCAGTACTGTGGCAGTAAGTTACTGCTTGATGACATCCAGGAGTAGCACTTATGTGCCCGAAGAAGGGTCACGCCGTAAGGTCTGCCAGCGTCGCTGGATCGTTGGATGGGCAATATGCACTGTTTCTCATTTTTTGAAAGCCTCAGTCAGTTTATATTAGTGATGAGCGGGTCCGGATCTCCGAGATCCGGATCCGCACGGACGTCCTGAATCCGAATCCGGATCCAGGACGTCCGCGGACTCCCGCGCAGGCCCGGAGCCGAAATCGAGGCCCGACGTCACATTGGTGACGTCGGATTCTCGCGAGATCCGGATTACATAAAAGCCGGGACCCGCCGCCGCCATCTTCATTCTGTGGGGCGACGCAGAGCAGGCAGCAGTGCTGCCAGAGAGGGGGGTTTTATTTATTGCTCCGTGAGGGGGGTTTGCTGGAGCGTTGTGTGTGTCACTGTGCTGCTTGCTGCTAAAGAGCTGCAAGTACAGAGGGGGTTTAATCATTTTTATTGTGCTGCTGGAGAGTGATTTTTTTTTCTATATTGCTGTAGCCTGCTCATCTGTAATTTGTGTCACTGCTGCTGCTACAGAATACTACAGACAGAGGGGGGTTTATTGTACTGCCGCAGAGGGGGTTTTCTTTCTATATTGCTATAGCCTGCTCATCTCTAATTGTGTCACTGCTGCTGCTAGCCTGCTACAGAATACTACAGACAGAGGGGGGTTTAATAATTTTTATTGTGCTGCCAGAGAGGGTTTTTGTGCTGCCTGGCTACCTGTTATATGGTTGTAAACACCTACCAGGCAGTCACCTCTGTTGTTGCCAGTGCCACTACCTTGTACCTACCTCTCAGAGTATATAAAAAAAAATTAAAAAAAAATTAAAAATATATAAAAATATAAAAAAAAATAATTAAGTTGTTGTTGTTGCTGACACCACTGGCTGCCGTTAGATATCGCAGACTCAGTAATTAAATTTTTAACTGTGGTTTGCTGACGCCACTTGTTGTGTTACCTACCAGTGTATCCACTTTTGTATCTTGCTGCTGTTGTCACTGGCTAGTGACAACAACCAGCTGATATCTGGGTATCCAGTTTGCTGCCACCGCTGCCGTTACATATATCGCAGTAAATAACTCCGGTTTGCTGACGCCACTTGTTGTGTTACCTACCAGTGTATCCACAAAATAAATATTGTATCTTGCTGCTGTTGTCACTGGCTAGTGACAACCAGCTGATATCTGGGTATCCAGTTTGCTGCCACCGCTGCCGTTACATATATCGCAGTAAATAACTCCGGTTTGCTGACGCCACTTGTTGTGTTACCTACCAGTGTAACTATCCACAAAATAAATATTGTATCTTGCTGCTGTTGTCACTGGCTAGTGACAACCAGCTGATATCTGGGTATCCAGTTTGCTGCCACCGCTGCCGTTACATATATTGCAGTAAATAACTCCGGTTTGCTGACGCCACTTGTTGTGTTACCTACCAGTGTAACTATCCACAAAATAAATATTGTATCTTGCTGCTGTTGTCACTGGCTAGTGACAACCAGCTGATATCTGGGTATCCAGTTTGCTGCCACTGCTGCCGTTACATATATCGCAGTAAATAACTCCGGTTTGCTGACGCCACTTGTTGTGTTACCTACCAGTGTAACTATCCACAAAATAAATATTGTATCTTGCTGCTGTTGTCACTGGCTAGTGACAACAACCAGCTGATATCTGGGTATCCAGTTTGCTGCCACTGCTGCCGTTACATATATCGCAGTAAATAACTCCGGTTTGCTGACGCCACTTGTTGTGTTACCTACCAGTGTAACTATCCACAAAATAAATATTGTATCTTGCTGCTGTTGTCACTGGCTAGTGACAACAACCAGCTGATATCTGGGTATCCAGTTTGCTGCCACCGCTGCCGTTACATATATCGCAGTAAATAACTCCGGTTTGCTGATGCCACCTGTTGTGTTACCTACCAGTGTAACTATCCACAAAATAAATATTGTATCTTGCTGCTGTTGTCACTGGCTAGTGACAACAACCAGCTGATATCTGGGTATCCAGTTTGCTGCCACTGCTGCCGTTACATATATCGCAGTAAATAACTCCGGTTTGCTGACGCCACTTGTTGTGTTACCTACCAGTGTAACTATCCACAAAATAAATATTGTATCTTGCTGCTGTTGTCACTGGCTAGTGACAACAACCAGCTGATATCTCGGTATCCAGTTTGCTGCCACCGCTGCCTACCGTTAGATATCGCAGTACATAACTCTGGTTTGCTGACGCCACTTGTTGTGTTACTGATATATATCCACTTTTGTATCTTGCTGCTGTTGTCACTGGATAGTGACAACAACCAGCTGATATCTCGGTATCCAGTTTGCTGACACCGCTGCCTACCGTTAGATATCCAAAATATGGAGGATAAAAAAAAAGGAAAAGATGAGGAGCCACTTCGTCGTGCTTCTGAAGCTGATGCCACTAGTCATCATGACATAGGCGATGAAATGCCATCGACGTCGTCTGCCAAGGCCGATGCCCAGTGTCAAAGTAGAGGGCATGTAAAATCCAAAAAGCCAAAGTTGAGTAAAAGGCCCTTAAAAAGAAAAAGCAAATCATTGGAGGAGAAACTTAAAGTTGCCAGTGTGCCATTTACAACGCGGAGTGGCAAGGAACGGCTACGGCCATGGCCTATGTTCATGACTAGTGGCTCAGCTTCACAAGATGATCAAAGTCCTCCTCCTCCTCCTCCTCCTCCTCCTCCTCCTTCTCCCACTTTAAAATTTAAGAGATTTAAGGTGTCACCAACAAAAATCCAGCAAACAACTCTGCCTTCCAAAGAAGACATGGTATCACAAATCCCAGTGGAGAGTCCAAGGGTGTTGGTGGTTGCGATGCCTGACCTTCCCATCACTGTACGGGAAGAGGATGCTCCTTTCAGCATTCGCAGCACACCCTCTGCATGTGCTGGAAGGATCACAGACAGTGCAGTTGCAGATGTCGATAATGAAGGTGTCAGTGTTGTACACCAGGAGGAGGATATTGATGAAGCTGGTGCTGAGGGAGAAATTGACGAGGAGTACGATGCTGATGCGGTTTGCTTAAATGAGGCACCGGGCAAGACAGTTGTTGTCCGTGAGATCCCAAAGGGCATCACCATGCCTGGACAGAAGACCAATAAATCCACCTCTTCGGTCTGGAATTATTTTTATCCCAAACCGTCCAACAATTGTTTTGCCATATGTAGCTTATGCAAAGCTCAAATAAGCAGGGGTAAGGACGTTTCCCACCTAGGGACATCCTCCCTTCTACGTCACTTGAAGAGCGTTCATAAGTTGCTGTTTAGTTCAGAAACTGTGGCTAAGAATGTACACAGTCCAGGGACAACTAAATCCCTTTGTCCTGTTGTGTCCACGTGCCCAACTACACCGCAAAGTCCCTCCTCGTCAATTTCTTCCTCAATGAGGATTGGGAGTAGTCCTATAGGCCATGTTACTTGCCTGACTGACTCCTCTCCTATCCGGGATTCTTCTGGAGGATCCTGCATTGCTACGCCTCCTACTGCTGCCGCTGCTGCTGTTGCTGCTGGGAGTCATTCATCATCCCGGAGGGGAAGTCGGAACACTTCTTTCACTAAGCAATTGACTGTCCAACAGTCCTTTGCCATGAAGATGAAGTATGACAGCAGTCATCCAATGGCAAAGCGGGTAACTGAGGCCTTAGCAGATCTGATTGTATTAGATGTGCTTCCGGTGTCCATAACTGCTGGAGTAGGATTTAGACGATTGATGGACTTAGTATGTCCCCGTTACAAAATACCGTCAAGATTCCACTTCGCTAGACAGGCGATACCGAAGCTGTACAGTAAAGTGCATAAAAGTGTTCTCAGTGCCCTGAAAAATGCGGTCATACCCACTGTCCACTTAACAACGGACATGTGGACAAGTGGAAAAGGGCAGACTAGGGATTACATGACCGTGACAGCCCACTGGGTAGATGAATCACCTTGTCCAGCAGCAACAACAGCAGCAGCACCAGTAGTAGGACCTGGGAAATGCCAGCTCCTTCCTAGGCAGGCTACGTTGTGTGTAACCGCTTTCCGTAAGAGGCACACCGCCGATAACCTCTTACAGAAACTGAGGGTAATCATTGGGCAATGGCTTACCCCTCTTAGACTCTCCTGGGGATTTGTGGTGTCAGACAATAAAAACAGTTTGTATCCCTATTGCACACTGAATGAGAAATATACATATAATAATCAGATAATACAGAGATCTTGGTTGCATATATCTGCAGATATAGGGTTAAGCCCCCAGGCCGTACGTCAAGGCGTCTCTGTCACTGGGGGTCCCTACCACTGGGTATGGGTCTGGGGTGTGGGCCCCCAACATGCCGACACAGGCTGACTACTCCAGGGCAGCACACAAATGAAAGTTAGTAGGTGTTAAATAAGAAGCACATAAGTGCTATGTAGGGAGGTGAAGGTGTGATTAAAATAATACATACAATAGGGAAAAAACATAAATGTTAATAAAGTGTTAGGGTGTGCTACCCTGGAGCAGACCAGCCATACCAACAAAGGGGGAATCACACTCCCAAACCCATCCCATGCACAATAACAAATTTATGGGCCTAATAGCCCAGTGTAAGGCCACATGATAATGGCTTACAACATCTGAGAGCCAGCTTACCTGGAGATACCCCTGGCTTCTCCAATGGCACTCAGGTGTCAGCAATCCCTCCTATTGCTGACCCATCTATGCCTCTCAACTGCACAACACTTTTATTGGTAAGCTGCTCAATCAGAGGTCTGTCATTCAGGTGCCAACAGGGAGGGGTAAATCTGGTTAGGAAAGAAAAACAGTTTGTATCCCTATTGCACACTGAATGAGAAATATACATATAATAATCAGATAATACAGAGATCTTGGTTGCATATATCTGCAGATATAGGGTTAAGCCCCCAGGCCGTACGTCAAGGCGTCTCTGTCACTGGGGGTCCCTAACACTGGGTATGGGTCTGGGGTGTGGGCCCCCAACATGCCGACACAGGCTGACTACTCCAGGGCAGCACACAAATGAAAGTTAGTAGGTGTTAAATAAGAAGCACATAAGTGCTATGTAGGGAGGTGAAGGTGTGATTAAAATAATACATACAATAGGGAAAAAACATAAATGTTAATAAAGTGTTAGGGTGTGCTACCCTGGAGCAGACCAGCCATACCAACAAAGGGGGAATCACACTCCCAAACCCATCCCATGCACAATAACAAATTTATGGGCCTAATAGCCCAGTGTAAGGCCACATGATAATGGCTTACAACATCTGAGAGCCAGCTTACCTGGAGATACCCCTGGCTTCTCCAATGGCACTCAGGTGTCAGCAATCCCTCCTATTGCTGACCCATCTATGCCTCTCAACTGCACAACACTTTTATTGGTAAGCTGCTCAATCAGAGGTCTGTCATTCAGGTGCCAACAGGGAGGGGTAAATCTGGTTAGGAAAGAAAAACAGTTTGTATCCCTATTGCACACTGAATGAGAAATATACATATAATAATCAGATAATACAGAGATCTTGGTTGCATATATCTGCAGATATAGGGTTAAGCCCCCAGGCCGTACGTCAAGGCGTCTCTGTCACTGGGGGTCCCTAACACTGGGTATGGGTCTGGGGTGTGGGCCCCCAACATGCCGACACAGGCTGACTACTCCAGGGCAGCACACAAATGAAAGTTAGTAGGTGTTAAATAAGAAGCACATAAGTGCTATGTAGGGAGGTGAAGGTGTGATTAAAATAATACATACAATAGGGAAAAAACATAAATGTTAATAAAGTGTTAGGGTGTGCTACCCTGGAGCAGACCAGCCATACCAACAAAGGGGGAATCACACTCCCAAACCCATCCCATGCACAATAACAAATTTATGGGCCTAATAGCCCAGTGTAAGGCCACATGATAATGGCTTACAACATCTGAGAGCCAGCTTACCTGGAGATACCCCTGGCTTCTCCAATGGCACTCAGGTGTCAGCAATCCCTCCTATTGCTGACCCATCTATGCCTCTCAACTGCACAACACTTTTATTGGTAAGCTGCTCAATCAGAGGTCTGTCATTCAGGTGCCAACAGGGAGGGGTAAATCTGGTTAGGAAAGAAAAACAGTTTGTATCCCTATTGCACACTGAATGAGAAATATACATATAATAATCAGATAATACAGAGATCTTGGTTGCATATATCTGCAGATATAGGGTTAAGCCCCCAGGCCGTACGTCAAGGCGTCTCTGTCACTGGGGGTCCCTAACACTGGGTATGGGTCTGGGGTGTGGGCCCCCAACATGCCGACACAGGCTGACTACTCCAGGGCAGCACACAAATGAAAGTTAGTAGGTGTTAAATAAGAAGCACATAAGTGCTATGTAGGGAGGTGAAGGTGTGATTAAAATAATACATACAATAGGGAAAAAACATAAATGTTAATAAAGTGTTAGGGTGTGCTACCCTGGAGCAGACCAGCCATACCAACAAAGGGGGAATCACACTCCCAAACCCATCCCATGCACAATAACAAATTTATGGGCCTAATAGCCCAGTGTAAGGCCACATGATAATGGCTTACAACATCTGAGAGCCAGCTTACCTGGAGATACCCCTGGCTTCTCCAATGGCACTCAGGTGTCAGCAATCCCTCCTATTGCTGACCCATCTATGCCTCTCAACTGCACAACACTTTTATTGGTAAGCTGCTCAATCAGAGGTCTGTCATTCAGGTGCCAACAGGGAGGGGTAAATCTGGTTAGGAAAGAAAAACAGTTTGTATCCCTATTGCACACTGAATGAGAAATATACATATAATAATCAGATAATACAGAGATCTTGGTTGCATATATCTGCAGATATAGGGTTAAGCCCCCAGGCCGTACGTCAAGGCGTCTCTGTCACTGGGGGTCCCTAACACTGGGTATGGGTCTGGGGTGTGGGCCCCCAACATGCCGACACAGGCTGACTACTCCAGGGCAGCACACAAATGAAAGTTAGTAGGTGTTAAATAAGAAGCACATAAGTGCTATGTAGGGAGGTGAAGGTGTGATTAAAATAATACATACAATAGGGAAAAAACATAAATGTTAATAAAGTGTTAGGGTGTGCTACCCTGGAGCAGACCAGCCATACCAACAAAGGGGGAATCACACTCCCAAACCCATCCCATGCACAATAACAAATTTATGGGCCTAATAGCCCAGTGTAAGGCCACATGATAATGGCTTACAACATCTGAGAGCCAGCTTACCTGGAGATACCCCTGGCTTCTCCAATGGCACTCAGGTGTCAGCAATCCCTCCTATTGCTGACCCATCTATGCCTCTCAACTGCACAACACTTTTATTGGTAAGCTGCTCAATCAGAGGTCTGTCATTCAGGTGCCAACAGGGAGGGGTAAATCTGGTTAGGAAAGAAAAACAGTTTGTATCCCTATTGCACACTGAATGAGAAATATACATATAATAATCAGATAATACAGAGATCTTGGTTGCATATATCTGCAGATATAGGGTTAAGCCCCCAGGCCGTACGTCAAGGCGTCTCTGTCACTGGGGGTCCCTAACACTGGGTATGGGTCTGGGGTGTGGGCCCCCAACATGCCGACACAGGCTGACTACTCCAGGGCAGCACACAAATGAAAGTTAGTAGGTGTTAAATAAGAAGCACATAAGTGCTATGTAGGGAGGTGAAGGTGTGATTAAAATAATACATACAATAGGGAAAAAACATAAATGTTAATAAAGTGTTAGGGTGTGCTACCCTGGAGCAGACCAGCCATACCAACAAAGGGGGAATCACACTCCCAAACCCATCCCATGCACAATAACAAATTTATGGGCCTAATAGCCCAGTGTAAGGCCACATGATAATGGCTTACAACATCTGAGAGCCAGCTTACCTGGAGATACCCCTGGCTTCTCCAATGGCACTCAGGTGTCAGCAATCCCTCCTATTGCTGACCCATCTATGCCTCTCAACTGCACAACACTTTTATTGGTAAGCTGCTCAATCAGAGGTCTGTCATTCAGGTGCCAACAGGGAGGGGTAAATCTGGTTAGGAAAGAAAAACAGTTTGTATCCCTATTGCACACTGAATGAGAAATATACATATAATAATCAGATAATACAGAGATCTTGGTTGCATATATCTGCAGATATAGGGTTAAGCCCCCAGGCCGTACGTCAAGGCGTCTCTGTCACTGGGGGTCCCTAACACTGGGTATGGGTCTGGGGTGTGGGCCCCCAACATGCCGACACAGGCTGACTACTCCAGGGCAGCACACAAATGAAAGTTAGTAGGTGTTAAATAAGAAGCACATAAGTGCTATGTAGGGAGGTGAAGGTGTGATTAAAATAATACATACAATAGGGAAAAAACATAAATGTTAATAAAGTGTTAGGGTGTGCTACCCTGGAGCAGACCAGCCATACCAACAAAGGGGGAATCACACTCCCAAACCCATCCCATGCACAATAACAAATTTATGGGCCTAATAGCCCAGTGTAAGGCCACATGATAATGGCTTACAACATCTGAGAGCCAGCTTACCTGGAGATACCCCTGGCTTCTCCAATGGCACTCAGGTGTCAGCAATCCCTCCTATTGCTGACCCATCTATGCCTCTCAACTGCACAACACTTTTATTGGTAAGCTGCTCAATCAGAGGTCTGTCATTCAGGTGCCAACAGGGAGGGGTAAATCTGGTTAGGAAAGAAAAACAGTTTGTATCCCTATTGCACACTGAATGAGAAATATACATATAATAATCAGATAATACAGAGATCTTGGTTGCATATATCTGCAGCCTGTGTCGGCATGTTGGGGGCCCACACCCCAGACCCATACCCAGTGTTAGGGACCCCCAGTGACAGAGACGCCTTGACGTACGGCCTGGGGGCTTAACCCTATATCTGCAGATATATGCAACCAAGATCTCTGTATTATCTGATTATTATATGTATATTTCTCATTCAGTGTGCAATAGGGATACAAACTGTTTTTCTTTCCTAACCAGATTTACCCCTCCCTGTTGGCACCTGAATGACAGACCTCTGATTGAGCAGCTTACCAATAAAAGTGTTGTGCAGTTGAGAGGCATAGATGGGTCAGCAATAGGAGGGATTGCTGACACCTGAGTGCCATTGGAGAAGCCAGGGGTATCTCCAGGTAAGCTGGCTCTCAGATGTTGTAAGCCATTATCATGTGGCCTTACACTGGGCTATTAGGCCCATAAATTTGTTATTGTGCATGGGATGGGTTTGGGAGTGTGATTCCCCCTTTGTTGGTATGGCTGGTCTGCTCCAGGGTAGCACACCCTAACACTTTATTAACATTTATGTTTTTTCCCTATTGTATGTATTATTTTAATCACACCTTCACCTCCCTACATAGCACTTATGTGCTTCTTATTTAACACCTACTAACTTTCATTTGTGTGCTGCCCTGGAGTAGTCAGCCTGTGTCGGCATGTTGGGGGCCCACACCCCAGACCCATACCCAGTGTTAGGGACCCCCAGTGACAGAGACGCCTTGACGTACGGCCTGGGGGCTTAACCCTATATCTGCAGATATATTCAACCAAGATTTCTGTATTATCTGATTATTATATGTATATTTCTCATTCAGTGTGCAATAGGGATACAAACTGTTTTTCTTTCCTAACCAGATTTACCCCTCCCTGTTGGCACCTGAATGACAGACCTCTGATTGAGCAGCTTACCAATAAAAGTGTTGTGCAGTTGAGAGGCATAGATGGGTCAGCAATAGGAGGGATTGCTGACACCTGAGTGCCATTGGAGAAGCCAGGGGTATCTCCAGGTAAGCTGGCTCTCAGATGTTGTAAGCCATTATCATGTGGCCTTACACTGGGCTATTAGGCCCATAAATTTGTTATTGTGCATGGGATGGGTTTGGGAGTGTGATTCCCCCTTTGTTGGTATGGCTGGTCTGCTCCAGGGTAGCACACCCTAACACTTTATTAACATTTATGTTTTTTCCCTATTGTATGTATTATTTTAATCACACCTTCACCTCCCTACATAGCACTTATGTGCTTCTTATTTAACACCTACTAACTTTCATTTGTGTGCTGCCCTGGAGTAGTCAGCCTGTGTCGGCATGTTGGGGGCCCACACCCCAGACCCATACCCAGTGTTAGGGACCCCCAGTGACAGAGACGCCTTGACGTACGGCCTGGGGGCTTAACCCTATATCTGCAGATATATGCAACCAAGATCTCTGTATTATCTGATTATTATATGTATATTTCTCATTCAGTGTGCAATAGGGATACAAACTGTTTTTCTTTCCTAACCAGATTTACCCCTCCCTGTTGGCACCTGAATGACAGACCTCTGATTGAGCAGCTTACCAATAAAAGTGTTGTGCAGTTGAGAGGCATAGATGGGTCAGCAATAGGAGGGATTGCTGACACCTGAGTGCCATTGGAGAAGCCAGGGGTATCTCCAGGTAAGCTGGCTCTCAGATGTTGTAAGCCATTATCATGTGGCCTTACACTGGGCTATTAGGCCCATAAATTTGTTATTGTGCATGGGATGGGTTTGGGAGTGTGATTCCCCCTTTGTTGGTATGGCTGGTCTGCTCCAGGGTAGCACACCCTAACACTTTATTAACATTTATGTTTTTTCCCTATTGTATGTATTATTTTAATCACACCTTCACCTCCCTACATAGCACTTATGTGCTTCTTATTTAACACCTACTAACTTTCATTTGTGTGCTGCCCTGGAGTAGTCAGCCTGTGTCGGCATGTTGGGGGCCCACACCCCAGACCCATACCCAGTGTTAGGGACCCCCAGTGACAGAGACGCCTTGACGTACGGCCTGGGGGCTTAACCCTATATCTGCAGATATATGCAACCAAGATCTCTGTATTATCTGATTATTATATGTATATTTCTCATTCAGTGTGCAATAGGGATACAAACTGTTTTTCTTTCCTAACCAGATTTACCCCTCCCTGTTGGCACCTGAATGACAGACCTCTGATTGAGCAGCTTACCAATAAAAGTGTTGTGCAGTTGAGAGGCATAGATGGGTCAGCAATAGGAGGGATTGCTGACACCTGAGTGCCATTGGAGAAGCCAGGGGTATCTCCAGGTAAGCTGGCTCTCAGATGTTGTAAGCCATTATCATGTGGCCTTACACTGGGCTATTAGGCCCATAAATTTGTTATTGTGCATGGGATGGGTTTGGGAGTGTGATTCCCCCTTTGTTGGTATGGCTGGTCTGCTCCAGGGTAGCACACCCTAACACTTTATTAACATTTATGTTTTTTCCCTATTGTATGTATTATTTTAATCACACCTTCACCTCCCTACATAGCACTTATGTGCTTCTTATTTAACACCTACTAACTTTCATTTGTGTGCTGCCCTGGAGTAGTCAGCCTGTGTCGGCATGTTGGGGGCCCACACCCCAGACCCATACCCAGTGTTAGGGACCCCCAGTGACAGAGACGCCTTGACGTACGGCCTGGGGGCTTAACCCTATATCTGCAGATATATGCAACCAAGATCTCTGTATTATCTGATTATTATATGTATATTTCTCATTCAGTGTGCAATAGGGATACAAACTGTTTTTCTTTCCTAACCAGATTTACCCCTCCCTGTTGGCACCTGAATGACAGACCTCTGATTGAGCAGCTTACCAATAAAAGTGTTGTGCAGTTGAGAGGCATAGATGGGTCAGCAATAGGAGGGATTGCTGACACCTGAGTGCCATTGGAGAAGCCAGGGGTATCTCCAGGTAAGCTGGCTCTCAGATGTTGTAAGCCATTATCATGTGGCCTTACACTGGGCTATTAGGCCCATAAATTTGTTATTGTGCATGGGATGGGTTTGGGAGTGTGATTCCCCCTTTGTTGGTATGGCTGGTCTGCTCCAGGGTAGCACACCCTAACACTTTATTAACATTTATGTTTTTTCCCTATTGTATGTATTATTTTAATCACACCTTCACCTCCCTACATAGCACTTATGTGCTTCTTATTTAACACCTACTAACTTTCATTTGTGTGCTGCCCTGGAGTAGTCAGCCTGTGTCGGCATGTTGGGGGCCCACACCCCAGACCCATACCCAGTGTTAGGGACCCCCAGTGACAGAGACGCCTTGACGTACGGCCTGGGGGCTTAACCCTATATCTGCAGATATATGCAACCAAGATCTCTGTATTATCTGATTATTATATGTATATTTCTCATTCAGTGTGCAATAGGGATACAAACTGTTTTTCTTTCCTAACCAGATTTACCCCTCCCTGTTGGCACCTGAATGACAGACCTCTGATTGAGCAGCTTACCAATAAAAGTGTGGTGTCAGACAATGCCTGCAATATCGTGCGGGCATTAAAGCAGGGCAAATTCCAGCATGTGCCCTGTTTTGCTCACACGATAAATTTGGTGGTCCAGAGTTTTCTAAGAGACAACAGAGCTGTGCAGGGGACTCTTTCGGTGGCCCGAAAAATTTGTGGCCACTTTCGTCATTCGGCGGCTGCATGCCAAAGACTGGAGCGGCAGCAAAACACTGTTGAACCTGCCCCTCCATCAGCTGAAGCAAGAGGTCGTAACGCGGTGGAACTCAACCCTCTATATGCTTCAGAGGATGGAGGAGCAGCAAAGGGCCATTCAAGCCTATACATCCACCTATGACATAGGCAAAGGAGAGGGTATGCACCTGACTCAAGCACAGTGGAGAATGATTTCAGTGTTGTGCAAGATTCTCCAACCCTTCGAACTTGCCACACGTGAAGTCAGTTCAGACACTGCCAGCTTGAGTCAGGTCATTCCCCTCATCAGGCTTTTGCAGAAACAGTTGGAGAAAGTGAAGGAGGAGCTGAGACGGAGCGAGTCCTCTAAGCATGTGGGACTTGTGGATGAAGTCCTTCATACGCTTTGCCAGGATTCGAGGGTGGTACAAATTTTGAAATCAGAGGAGTACATTTTGGCCACCGTGCTCGATCCTCGGTTTAAAACCTACGTGGTGTCACTCTTTCCGGCGGACACAAGCCTGCAGAAGTGCAAAGAACTGCTGGTTAGAAAACTGTCATCTTCTGAAGTGGAAAGTGACTCAGCAGCACCTTCTCCTTCATTTTCTCCAGCAACTGGTTCTGCAAGGAAACAACTGCGATTTCCTAAACCCCCCGCTGGTGGTGATAAAGGACCAAGTTTGGACATTTGGTCTGGGCTGAAGGACCTTCCAACAATTTCTGACATGTCTACTTCCACTGCCTATGATGCTATCACCATTGACAGAATGGTGGAGGATTATATGGGTGACAGCACCCAAGTAGGCATGTCAGAGAGTCCTTACCAGTACTGGCAGAAAAAAAAGGAAATTTGGAAGCCCCTGTACAAACTGGCTCTATATTACCTCAGTTGCCCTTCCTCCAGTGTGTACTCCGAAAGAGTTTTTAGTGCAGCTGGGAACCTTGTCAGCAATAAGCGTAGGAGGTTGCTTCCAAAAAATGTGGAGAAGATGATGTTCATAAAAATGAATTATCAATTCTACGAGAAAGACCAGCGTCCACAAAGTACACAGGAACCTGTGGTGGTGGATTCCAGCGGGGACGAATTAATACTCTGTGAGGGTGAGGAAGAACAAGATACTGATGGTGGTGAGGAATCGCTGGATGAGGATGAGGACGACCTTTTGCCTCTGTAGAGCCAGTTTGTGCAGGGACATATTAAATGGCAGCTTGTGATGTGGGGGCCCAAACGAACCAATCATTTCAGCCACAGTCGTGTGGCAGACCCTGTGGCTGAAATGATTGGTTTGTTAAAGTGTGCGTGTCCTGTTTATACAACATAAGGGTGGGTGGGAGGGCCCAAGGACAATTCCATCTTGCACCTCTTTTTTGTCTTTTGAATAATGTGCTCTTTGGGGCCTAGTTTGGGTGGGAGTGCCGTAGGACAATTCCATCTTGCACCTCTTTTTTGTCTTTTGAATAATGTGCTCTTTGGGGCCTAGTTTGGGTGGGAGTGCCCTTGGACACTTCCATCTTGCACCTCTTTTTTGTCTTTTGAATAATGTGCTCTTTGGGGCCTAGTTTGGGTGGGAGTGCCGTAGGACAATTCCATCTTGCACCTCTTTTTTGTCTTTTGAATAATGTGCTCTTTGGGGCCTAGTTTGGGTGGGAGTGCCGTAGGACAATTCCATCTTGCACCTCTTTTTTGTCTTTTGAATAATGTGCTCTTTGGGGCCTAGTTTGGGTGGGAGTGCCCTTGGACACTTCCATCTTGCACCTCTTTTTTATCTTTTGAATAATGTGCTCTTTGGGGCCTAGTTTGGGTGGGAGTGCCGTAGGACAATTCCATCTTGCACCTCTTTTTTGTCTTTTGAATAATGTGCTCTTTGGGGCCTAGTTTGGGTGGGAGTGCCCTTGGACACTTCCATCTTGCACCTCTTTTTTGTCTTTTGAATAATGTGCTCTTTGGGGCCTAGTTTGGGTGGGAGTGCCCTTGGACACTTCCATCTTGCACCTCTTTTTTGTCTTTTGAATAATGTGCTCTTTGGGGCCTAGTTTGGGTGGGAGTGCCGTAGGACAATTCCATCTTGCACCTCTTTTTTGTCTTTTGAATGATGTGCTCTTTGGGGCCTAGTTTGGGTGGGAGGGCCCTTGGACAATTCCATCTTGCACCTCTTTTTTTCTTTTGAATAATGTGCTCTTTGGGGCCTAGTTTTTCTATCTGCCACTGCAGTGCCACTCCTAGATGGGCCACGTGTTTGTGCCGCCCATTTGTCTTGCTTATCATAGTCATCCAGCTACCTCGGTGCAACATTTTGGCCTAAAAACAATATTGTGAGGTGTGAGGTCTTCAGAATAGACTGTAAATGAGTGGAGAAGAAAGCTGATGGGGTTAATAATAGCATAGGAGCAAAAAAACACCTAAATTATGCAATGTTAACCATTTTTATGCTTTTTTCAAAAAAATCAGAACCCAAAACCCAAAACCCAAAACCTTTAGGGGGTGTTTTGGCAAAACCCATTAGAACCCAAAACCTGAAGGTAATCAGAACCCAAAACCCAAAACGCGAAAAAGTGTCCGGTGCACATCTCTAGTTTATATAGAGGCTCCTGTAGTCATTAACCAGATTTTTAAAGTGTGTCCATTTCTGGGTCTATCTTGTTTTAGGCACTTAGAAGTGGGGTTTGGCTGGAGGGATGTATATTATCTTATCTTTTTTTTTTTTGTCATAAAATAACATGAATGTAATCGTTAAAAATATAACTGTATATCGGGAATAATAACTGTATATAGCGGGCATAATACTATGTATAATCATGTACTGTATTATCATGACATTTTGGGGGATTGCTTGGTAAAAATGTTTCAGGATTTACTGTGAGGTCAAATCGTGACCTGGTCGAGTGCTGGAGGTGATAGAGTCGCGAGTCACTTGCATAGGTGTAAAAGAGATTTAGATTTGGGACTCCGCGGATCCAAGAAGAAGAAGGGGGATGAGCAAATCAATAATCAGTACTGTAGCAGGAAGTGACTGCTTGATGACATCCAGGAGTAGCACTTACCTGTCCGAAGAAGAATCATGCCGTGAGGTCTGCCAGCGTCGCTGGATCGTTGGATGCGTAATTTGCACAGTTTCTCATTTTTTGAAAGCCTCAGGGGGAGATTGTCTAAAGTGAAAATGCGGTAAAAACCCCGTTATCGGGTTTTTACCGCATTTCGGGATGCTTTAAGCATCTCCTGCTGGGTTACCGCTGCGGGTGGCATCGCCAGAAAAATCTGGCGATGCCCCATAGAAGCCAATGGGCTTCTAACGCGAACCCACTGCCGCCCCGCATGGTCCCCCGCCGCCCAGCACGGACCCCCGCCGCCCCACACGGACCCCCGCCGCCCCGCATTGCCCCCTCACCTGTGTCCGGGCAGCACAGAGCTGTGCTGCCTGGACTTGTGACCGCCTCCCTGCACTGATCCTCTTCCGGGTGCAGGGAGAAGGAGAGCCCGGCGCAGCAGCGCCGGGTGTGGGAGGGAGGGGAGAGCCGCCGGGACCTGCTGTGACCCGGCGACTCTCACCGCAAAGGACAGCTCTTAAACCAAGAGCTGTCCTTTGCTATAATTATCGCATATATTTTTTTTGTCATAAAATAACATGAATGTAATCGTTAAAATTATAACTGTATATCGGGAATAATAACTGTATATAGCGGGCATAATACTATGTATGATCATGTACTCTATAATAATGAATGTAATTGTTAAAAATATAACTGTATATAACGGGAATAATAACAATATATAGCGGGCATAATACTATGTATAATCATGTACTGTATAATAATGAATGTAATTGTTAAAAATATAACTGTATATAACGGGAATAATAACTGTATATAACGGGCATAATACTGTGTATAATCATGTACTGTATTATCATGACATTTTGGGGGATTGCTTGGTAAAAATGTTTCAGGATTTACTGTGAGGTCAAATCGTGTGTCCGTTATCGGGGGTTTTACCGCATTTCAAGATTTACTGTGAGGTCAAATCGTGTGTCCGTTATCGGGGTTTTTACCGCATTTCGGGATGCTCTAAGCATCCCCTGCTGGGTTACCGCTGCGGGTGGCAACGCCAGAAAAATCTGGCGATGCCCCATAGAAGCCAATGGGCTTCTAACGCGAACCCACTGCCGCCCCGCACGGACCCTCGCCGCCCACCACGGACCCCCGCCGCCCCACACGGACCCCCGCCGCCCAGCACGGACCCCCGCCGCCCCGCATTGCCCCCTCACCTGTGTCCGGGCAGCACAGAGCTGTGCTGCCTAGACTTGTGACCTACTCCCTGCACTGATCCTCTTCCGGGTGCAGGGAGAAGGAGAGCCCGGCGCAGCAGCGCCGGGTGTTGGAGGGAGGGGAGAGCCGCCGGGACCTGCTGTGACCCGGCGACTCTCACCGCAAAGGACAGCTCTTAAACCAAGAGCTGTCCTTTGCTATAATTATCGCATATATTTGTTTTGTCATAAAATAACATGAATGTAATCGTTAAAAATATAACTGTATATTGGGAATAATAACTGTATATAGCGGGCATAATACTATGTATAATCATGTACTCTATAATAATGAATGTAATTGTTAAAAATATAACTGTATATAACGGGAATAATAACTGTATATAGCGGGCATAATACTATGTATAATCATGTACTGTATAATAATGAATGTAATTGTTAAAAATATAACTGTATATAACGGGAATAATAACTGTATATAGCGGGCATAATACTGTGTATAATCATGTACTGTATTATCATGACATTTTGGGGGATTGCTTGGTAAAAATGTTTCAGGATTTACTGTGAGGTCAAATCGTGACCTGGTCGAGTGCTGGAGGTGATAGAGTCGCGAGTCACTTGCATAGGTGTAAAAGAGATTTTGATTTGGGACTCCGCGGATCCAAGAAGAAGAAGGGGGATGAGCAAATCAATAATCAGTACTGTGGCAGGAAGTGACTGCTTGATGACATCCAGGAGTAGCACTTACCTGCCCGAAGAAGAATCATGCAGTGAGGTCTGCCAGCGTCGCTGGATCGTTGGATGCGTAATATGCACTGTTTCTCATTTTTTGAAAGCCTCAGGGGGAGAGTGTCTAAAGTGAAAATGCGGTAAAAACCCAGTTATCAGGGTTTTTACCGCATTTCGGGATGCTCTAAGCATCCCCTGCTGGGTTACCGCGGCGGGTGGCATCGCCAAAAAAATCTGGCGATGCCCCATAGAAGCCAATGGGCTTCTAATGCGAACCCACTGCCGCCCCGCACGGACCCCCGAAGCCCAGCACGGACCCCCGCCGCCCAGCACGGACCCCCGCCGCCCCGCATGGACCCCCGCCACCCAGCACGGCCCCCCGCCGCCCCGCATTGCCCCCTCTCCTGTGTCCGGGCAGCACAGAGCTGTGCTGCCTGGACTTGTGACCTCCTCCCTGCACTGATCCTCTTCCGGGTGAAGGGAGAAGGAGAGCCCGGCGCAGCAGCGCCGGGTGTGGGAGGGAGGGGAGAGCCGCCGGGACCTGCTGTGACCCGGCGACTCTCACCGCAAAGGACAGCTCTTAAACCAAGAGCTGTCATTTGCTATAATTATCGCATATATTTGTTTTGTCATAAAATAACATGAATGTAATCGTTAAAAATATAACTGTATATCGGGAATAATAACTGTATATAGCGGGCATAATACTATGTATAATCATGTACTCTATAATAATGAATGTAATTGTTAAAAATATAACTGTATATAACGGGAATAATAACTGTATATAGCGGGCATAATACTATGTATAATCATGTACTGTATAATAATGAATGTAATTGTTAAAAATATAACTATATATAACGGGAATAATAACTGTATATATCGGGCATAATACTGTGTATAATCATGTACTGTATTATCATGACATATTGGGGGATTACTTGGTAAAAATGTTTCAGGATTTACTGTGAGGTCAAATTGTGACCTGGTCGAGTGCTGGAGGTGATAGAGTCGCAAGTCACTTGCATAGGTGTAAAAGAGATTTTGATTTGGGACTCCGCGGATCCAAGAAGAAGAAGGGGGATGAGCAAATCAATAATCAGTACTGTGGCAGTAAGTGACTGCTTGATGACATCCAGGAGTAGCACTTACCTGCCCGAAGAAGAATCATGCAGTGAGGTCTGCCAGCGTCGCTGGATCGTTGAATGCGTAATATGCACTGTTTCTCATTTTTTGAAAGCCTCAGGGGGAGATTGTCTAAAGTGAAAATGCGGTAAAAACCCCGTTATCAGGGTTTTTACCGCATTTCGGGATGCTCTAAGCATCCCCTGCTGGGTTACCGCGGCGGGTGGCATCGCCAGAAAAATCTGGCGATGCCCCATAGAAGCCAATGGGCTTCTAACGCGAACCCACTGCCGCCCCGCACGGACCGCCGAAGCCCAGCACGGACCCCCGCCGCCCAGCACGGACCCCCGCCGCCCCGCATGGACCCCCGCCACCCAGCACGGCCCCCCGCCGCCCCGCATTGCCCCCTCACCTGTGTCCGGGCAGCACAGAGCTGTGCTGCCTGGACTTGTGACCTCCTCCCTGCACTGATCCTCTTCCGGGTGAAGGGAGAAGGAGAGCCCGGCGCAGCAGCGCCGGGTGTGGGAGGGAGGGGAGAGCCGCCGGGACCTGCTGTGACCCGGCGACTCTCACCGCAAAGGACAGCTCTTAAACCAAGAGCTGTCCTTTGCTATAATTATCGCATATATTTGTTTTGTCATAAAATAACATGAATGTAATCGTTAAAAATATAGCTGTATATCGGGAATAATAACTGTATATAGCGGGCATAATACTATATATAATCATGTACTCTATAATAATGAATGTAATTGTTAAAAATATAACTGTATATAATGGGAATAATAACTGTATATAGCGGGCATAATACTATGTATAATCATGTACTGTATAATAATGAATGTAATTGTTAAAAATATAACTGTATATAACGAGAATAATAACTGTATATATCGGGCATAATACTGTGTATAATCATGTACTGTATTATCATGACATTTTGGGGGATTGCTTGGTAAAAATGTTTCAGGATTTACTGTGAGGTCAAATCGTGACCTGGTCGAGTGCTGGAGGTGATAGAGTCGCGAGTCACTTGCATAGGTGTAAAAGAGATTTTGATTTGGGACTCCGCGGATCCAAGAAGAAGAAGGGGGATGAGCAAATCAATAATCAGTACTGTGGCAGGAAGTGACTGCTTGATGACATCCAGGAGTAGCACTTACCTGCCCGAAGAAGAATCATGCCGTGAGGTCTGCCAGCGTCGCTGGATCGTTGGATGCGTAATATGCACTGTTTCTCATTTTTTGAAAGCCTCAGGGGGAGATTGTCTAAAGTGAAAATGTGGTAAAAACCCCGTTATCGGTATTTTTACCGCATTTCGGGATGCTCTAAGCATCCCCTGCTGGGTTACCGCGGCGGGTGGCATCGCCAGAAAAATCGGACCCCCGCCGCCCAGCACGGAACCCCGCCGCCCCGCACAGGCCCCCGCCGCCCCGCACGGACCCCCGCCGCCCCGCATTGCCCCCTCACCTGTGTCCGGGCAGCACAGAGCTGTGCTGCCTGGACTTGTGACCTCCTCCCTGCACTGATCCTCTTCCGGGTGCAGAGAGGAGGAGAGCCCAGCGCAACAGCGCCGGGTGTGGGAGGGAGGGGAGAGCCGCCGGGACCTGCTGTGACCCGACGACTCTCACCGCAAAGGACAGCTCTTAAACCAAGAGCTGTCCTTTGCTATAATTATCGCATAAATTTGTTTTGTCATTAAATAACATGAATGTAATTGTTAAAAATATAACTGTATATAACGGGAATAATAACTGTATATAGCGGGCATAATACTATGTATAATCATGTACTGTATAATAATGAATGTAATTGTTAAAAATATAACTGTATATAACGGGAATAATAACTGTATATAGCGGGCATAATACTGTGTATACATTTAATCATGTACTGTATAATCATGACATTTTTGGGATTGCTTGATAAAAATCTTTCAGGATTTACTGTGAAGTCAAATCCTGACCTGGTCGAGTGCTGGAAGTGATAGAGTCGCGAGTCACTTGCAGAGGTGTAAAAGTGATTTTGATTTGGGACTCCGCGGATCCAAGGCCTGGTAGGATGAAGGGGGATGAGCAACTCAATAATCAGTACTGTGGCAGTAAGTTACTGCTTGATGACATCCAGGAGTAGCACTTATGTGCCCGAAGAAGGGTCACGCCGTAAGGTCTGCCAGCGTCGCTGGATCGTTGGATGGGCAATATGCACTGTTTCTTATTTTTTGAAAGCCTCAGTCAGTTTATATAGAGGCTCCTGTAGTCATTAACCAGATTTTTAAAGTGTGTCCATTTCTGGGTCTATCTTGTTTTAGGCACTTAGAAGTGGGGTTTGGCTGGAGGGATGTATTTTATCTTATCTTTTTTTTTTTGTCATAAAATAACATGAATGTAATCGTTAAAAATATAACTGTATATAATGGGCATAATAACTGTATATAATGGGCATAACACTGTGTATAATCATGTATTGTATTATCATGACATTTTGGGGGATTGCTTGGTAAAAATGTTTCAGGATTTACTGTGAGGTCAAATCGTGACCTGGTCGGGTGCTGGAGTTGATAGAGTCGCGAGTCACTTGCATAGGTGTAAAAGAGATTTTGATTTGGGACTCCGCGGATCCAAGAAGAAGAAGGGGGATGAGCAAATCAATAATCAGTACTGTGGCAGGAAGTGACTGCTTGATGACATCCAGGAGTAGCACTTACCTGCCCGAAGAAAAATCATGCCGTGAGGTCTGCCAGCGTCGCTGGATCGTTGGATGCGTAATATGCACTGTTTCTCATTTTTTGAAAGCCTCAGGGGGAGATTGTCTAAAGTGAAAATGCGGTAAAAACCCCGTTATCAGTATTTTTACCGCATTTCGGGATGCTCTAAGCATCCCCTGCTGGGTTACCGCGGCAGGTGGCATCGCCAGAAAATCTGGCGATGCCCCATAGAAGCCAATGGGCTTCTAACGCGAACCCACTGCCGCCCCGCACGGACCCCCGCCGCCCAGCACGGACCCCCGCCGCCCCGCATTGCCCCCTCACCTGTGTCCGGGCAGCACAGAGCTGTGCTGCCTGGACTTGTGACCTCCTCCCTGCACTGATCCTCTTCCGGGTGAAGGGAGAAGGAGAGCCCGGCGCAGTAGCGCTGGGTTTGGGAGGGAGGGGAGAGCCGCCGGGACCTGCTGTGACCCGGCGACTCTCACCGCAAAGGACAGCTCTTAAACCAAGAGCTGTCCTTTGCTATAATTATCGCATATATTTGTTTTGTCATAAAATAACATGAATGTAATCGTTAAAAATAGAACTGTATATCGGGAATAATAACTGTATATAGCGGGCATAATACTATGTATAATCATGTACTCTATAATAATGAATGTAATTGTTAAAAATATAACTGTATATAACGGGAATAATAACTGTATATAGCGGGCATAATACTATGTATAATCATGTACTGTATAATAATGAATGTAATTGTTAAAAATATAACTGTATATAACGGGAATAATAACTGTATATAGCGGGCATAATACTGTGTATAATCATGTACTGTATTATCATGACATTTTGGGGGATTGCTTGGTAAAAATGTTTCAGGATTTACTGTGAGGTCAAATCGTGACCTGGTCGAGTGCTGGAGGTGATAGAGTCGCGAGTCACTTGCATAGGTGTAAAAGAGATTTTGATTTGGGACTCCACGGATCCAAGAAGAAGAAGGGGGATGAGCAAATTAATAATCAGTACTGTGGCAGGAAGTGACTGCTTGATGACATCCAGGAGTAGCACTTACCTGCCCGAAGAAGAATCATGCCGTGAGGTCTGCCAGCGTCGCTGGATCGTTGGATGCGTAATATGCACTGTTTCTCATTTTTTGAAAGCCTCAGGGGGAGATTGTCTAAAGTGAAAATGCGGTAAAAACCCCGTTATCGGTATTTTTACCGCATTTCGGGATGCTCTAAGCATCCCCTGCTGGGTTACCGCGGCGGGTGGCATCGCCAGAAAAATCTGGCGATGCCCCATAGAAGGCAATGGACTTCTAACGCGAACCCACTGCCGCCCCGCACGGACCCCTGCCGCCCAGCACGGACCCCCGCCGCCCCGCACGGACCCCCGCCGCCCAGCACGGACCCCCGCCGCCCCGCATTGCCCCCTCATCTGTGTCCGGTCAGCACAGAGCTGTGCTGCCTGGACTTGTGACCTCCTCCCTGCACTGATCCTCTTCCGGGTGCAGGGAGGAGGAGAGCCCAGCGCAGCAGCGCCGGGTGTGGGAGGGAGGGGAGAGCTGCCGGGACCTGCTGTGACCCGACGACTCTCACAGCAAAGGACAGCTCTTAAACCAAGAGCTGTCCTTTGCTATAATTATCGCATATATTTGTTTTGTAATAAAATAACATGAATGTAATCGTTAAAAATATAACTGTATATCGGGAATAATAACTGTATATAGCGGGCATAATACTATGTATAATCATGTACTCTATAATAATGAATGTATTTGTTAAAAATATAACTGTATATAACGGGAATAATAACTGTATATAGCGGGCATAATACTATGTATAATCATGTACTGTATTATCATGACATTTTGGGGGATTGCTTGGTAAAAATGTTTCAGGATTTACTGTGAGGTCAAATCGTGACCTGGTTGAGTGCTGGAGGTGATAGAGTCGGAAGTCACTTGCATAGGTGTAAAAGAGATTTTGATTTGGGACTCCGCGGATCCAAGAAGAAGAAGGGGGATGAGCAAATCAATAATCAGTACTGTGGCAGGAAGTGACTGCTTGATGACATCCAGGAGTAGCACTTACCTGCCCGAAGAAGAATCATGCCGTGAGGTCTGCCAGCGTCGCTGGATCATTGGATGCGTAATATGCACTGTTTCTCATTTTTTAAAAGCCTCAGGGGGAGATTGTCTAAAGTGAAAATGCGGTAAAAACCCCGTTATCGGGGTTTTTACCGCATTTCGGGATGCTCTAAGCATCCCCTGCTGGGTTACCGCGGCGGGTGGCATCGCCAGAAAAATCTGGCGATGCCCCATAGAAGCCAATGGGCTTCTAACGCGAACCCACTGCCGCCCCGCACGGACCCCCGCCGCCCAGCACGGACCCCCGCCGCCCCGCATTGCCCCCTCACCTGTGTCCGGGCAGCACAGAGCTGTGCTGCCTGGACTTGTGACCTCCTCCCTGCACTGATCCTCTTCCGAGTGCAGGGAGGAGGAGAGCCCGGCGCAGCAGCGCCGGGTGTGGGAGGGAGGGAAGAGCCGCCGGGACCTGCCGTGACCCGGCGACTCTCACCGCAAAGGACAGCTCTTAAAGCAAGAGCTGTCCTTTGCTATAATTATCGCATATTTATGTTTTGTCATAAAATAACATGAATGTAATCGTTAAAAATATAACTGTATATAGGGAATAATAACTGTATATAGCAGGCATAATACTATGTATAGTCATGTACTGTATAATAATGAATGTAATTGTTAAAAATATAACTGTATATAACGGGAATAATAACTGTATATAGCGGGCATAATACTGTGTATACATGTAATCATGTACTGTATAATCATGACATTTTTGGGATTGCTTGATAAAAATCTTTCAGGATTTACTGCAAAGTCAAATCCTGACCTGGTCGAGTGCTGGAAGTGAAAGAGTCGCGAGTCACTTGCAGAGGTGTAAAAGTGATTTTGATTTGGGACTCCGCGGATCCAAGGCCTGGTAGGATGAAGGGGGATGAGCAACTCAATAATCAGTACTGTGGCAGTAAGTTACTGCTTGATGACATCCAGGAGTAGCACTTATGTGCCCGAAGAAGGGTCACGCCGTAAGGTCTGCCAGCGTCGCTGGATCGTTGGATAGGCAATATGCACTGTTTCTCATTTTTTGAAAGCCTCAGTCTGTTTATATAGAGGCTCCTGTTAGTCATTAACCAGATTTTTAAAGCGTATCCATTTCTGGGTCTATCTTGTTTTAGGCACTTAGAAGTGGGGTTTGGCTGGTGGGATGTATATTATCTTAATTTTTTTCTTTTTGTCATAAAATAACATGAATGTAATCGTTAAAAATATAACTGTATATAATGGGCATAATAACTGTATATAATGGGCATAACACTGTGTATAATCATGTATTGTATTATCACGACATTTTGGGGGATTGCTTGGTAAAAATGTTTCAGGATTTACTGTGAGGTCAAACCGTGACCTGGTCGAGTGCTGGAGGTGATAGAGTCGCGAGTCACTTGCATAGGTGTAAAAGAGATTTTGATTTGGGACTCCGCGGATCCAAGAAGAAGAAGGGGGATGAGCAAATCAGTAATCAGTACTGTGGCAGGAAGTGACTGCTTGATGACATCCAGGAGTGGCACTTACCTGCCCGAAGAAGAATCATGCCGTGAGGTCTGCCAGCGTCGCTGGATCGTTGGATGCGTAATATGCACAGTTTCTCATTTTTTGAAAGCCTCAGGGGGAGATTGTCTAAAGTGAAAATGCGGTAAAAACCCCGTTATCTGGGTTTTTACCGCATTTCGGGATGCTCTAAGCATCCCCCGCTGGGTTACCGCTGCGGGTGGCATCGCCAGAAAAATCTGGCGATGCCCCATAGAAGCCAATGGGCTTCTAACGCGAACCCACTGCCGCCCCGCACGGACCCCCGCCGCCAAGCACGGACCCCCGCCGCCCCACACGGACCCCCGCCGCCCCGCATTGCCCCCTTACCTGTGTCCGGGCAGCACAGAGCTGTGCTGCCTGGACTTGTGACCTCCTCCCTGCACTGATCCTCTTCCGGGTGCAGGGAGAAGGAGAGCCCGGCGCAGCAGCGCCGGGTGTGGGAGGGAGGGGAGAGCCGCCGGGACCTGCTGTGACCCGACGACTCTCACCGCAAAGGACAGCTCTTAAACCAAGAGCTGTCCTTTGCTATAATTATCGCATATATTTTTTTTGTCATAAAATAACATGAATGTAATCGTTAAAAATATAACTGTATATCGGGAATAATAACTGTATATAGCGGGCATAATACTATGTATAATCATGTACTCTATAATAATGAATGTAATTGTTAAAAATATAACTGTATATAACGGGAATAATAACTGTATATAGCGGGCATAATACTATGTATAATCATGTACTGTATAATAATTAATGTAATTGTTAAAAATATAACTGTATATAACGGGAATAATAACTGTATATAACGGGCATAATACTGTGTATAATCATGTACTGTATTATCATGACATTTTGGGGGATTGCTTGGTAAAAATGTTTCAGGATTTACTGTGAGGTCAAATCATGTGTCCGTTATCGGGGTTTTTACCGCATTTCAGGATTTACTGTGAGGTCAAATCGTGTGTCCGTTATCGGGGTTTTTACCGCATTTCGGGATGCTCTAAGCATCCCCCGCTGGGTTACCGCTGCGGGTGGCATCGCCAGAAAAATCTGGCGATGCCCCATAGAAGCCAATGGGCTTCTAACGCGAACCCACTGCCGCCCCGCACGGACCCCCGCCGCCCAGCACGGACCCCCGCTGCCCCACACGGACCCCCGCCGCCCAGCACGGACCCCCGCCACCCCGCATTGCCCCCTCACCTGTGTCCGGGCAGCACAGAGCTGTGCTGCCTGGACTTGTGACCTCCTCCCTGCACTGATCCTCTTCCGGGTGCAGGGAGAAGGAGAGCCCGGCGCAGCAGCGCCGGGTGTGGGAGGGAGGGGAGAGCCGCCGGGACCTGCTGTGACCCGGCGACTCTCACCGCAAAGGACAGCTCTTAAACCAAGAGCTGTCCTTTGCTATAATTATCGCATATATTTGTTTTGTCATAAAATAACATATATGTAATCGTTAAAAATATAACTGTATATCGGGAATAATAACTGTATATAGCGGGCATAATACTATGTATAATCATGTACTCTATAATAATTAATGTAATTGTTAAAAATATAACTGTATATAACGGGAATAATAACTGTATATAGCGGGCATAATACTATGTATAATCATGTACTGTATAATAATGAATGTAATTGTTAAAAATATAACTGTATATAACGGGAATAATAACTGTATATAGCGGGCATAATACTGTGTATAATCATGTACTGTATTATCATGACATTTTGGGGGATTGCTTGCGAAAAATGTTTCAGGATTCACTGTGAGGTCAAATCGTGACCTGGTCGAGTGCTGGAGGTGATAGAGTCGCGAGTCACTTGCATAGGTGTAAAAGAGATTTTTATTTGGGACTCCGCAGATCCAAGAAGAAGAAGGGGGATGAGCAAATCAGTAATCAGTACTGTGGCAGGAAGTGACTGCTTGATGACATCCAGGAGTAGCACTTACCTGCCCGAAGAAGAATCATGCCGTGAGGTCTGCCAGCGTCGCTGGATCGTTGGATGCGTAATATGCACTGTTTCTCATTTTTTGAAAGCCTCAGGGGGAGATTGTCTAAAGTGAAAATGCGGTAAAAACTCCGTTATCGGGGTTTTTACCGCATTTCGGGGTGCTCTAAGCATCCCCCGCTGGGTTACCGCTGCGGGTGGCATCGCCAGAAAAATCTGGCGATGCCCCATAGAAGCCAATGGGCTTCTAACGCGAACCCACTGCCGCCCCGCACGGACCCCCGCCGCCCAGCACGGACCCCTGCCGCCCCACACGGACCCCCGCCGCCCCGCACGGACCCCCGCCACCCCGCATTGCCCTCTTTACCTGTGTCCGGGCAGCACAGAGCTTTGCTGCCTGGACTTGTGACCTCCTCCCTGCACTGATCCTCTTCCGGGTGCAGGGAGAAGGAGAGCCCGGCGCAGCAGCGCCGGGTGTGGGAGGGAGGGGAGAGCCGCCGGGACCTGCTGTGACCCGGCGACTCTCACCGCAAAGGACAGCTCTTAAACCAAGAGCTGTCCTTTGCTATAATTATCGCATATATTTGTTTTGTCATAAAATAACATGAATGTAATCGTTAAAAATATAACTGTATATCGGGAATAATAACTGTATATAGCGGGCATAATACTATGTATAATCATGTACTCTATAATAATGAATGTAATTGTTAAAAATATAACTGTATATAACGGGAATAATAACTGTATATAGCGGGCTAATACTATGTATAATCATGTACTGTATAATAATGAATGTAATTGTTAAAAATATAACTGTATATAACGGGAAGAAAAACTGTATATAACAGGCAAAATACTGTGTATAATCATGTACTGTATTATCATGACATTTTGGGGGATTGCTTGGTAAAAATGTTTCAGGATTTACTGTGAGGTCAAATCGTGACCTGGTCGAGTGCTGGAGGTGATAGAGTCGCGAGTCACTTGCATAGGTGTAAAAGAGATTTTGATTTGGGACTCCGCGGATCCAAGAAGAAGAAGGGGGATGAGCAAATCAGTACTGTGGCAGGAAGTGACTGCTTGATGACATCCAGGAGTAGCACTTACCTGCCCGAAGAAGAATCATGCCGTGAGGTCTGCCAGCGTCGCTGGATTGTTGGATGCGTAATATGCACTGTTTCTCATTTTTTGAAAGCCTCAGGGGGAGAATGTCTAAGGTGGAAATGTGGTAAAAACCCCGTTATCAAGGTTTTTACCGCATTTCGGGATGCTCTAAGCATCCCCCGCTGGGTTACCGCGGCGGGTGGCATCGCCAGAAAAATCTGGCGATGCCCCATAGAAGCCAATGGGCTTCTAACGCGAACCCACTGCCGCCCCGCACGGACCCCCGCCGCCCCGCATTGCCAACCTCACCTGTGTCCGGGCAGCACAGAACTGTGCTGCCTGGACTTGTGACCTCCTCCCTGCACTGATCCTCTTCCGGGTGTAGGGAGGAGGAGAGCCCGGCGCAGCAGCGCCGGGTTTGGGAGGGAGGGGAGAGCCGCCGGGACCTGCTGTGACCCAGCGACTCTCACCGCAAAGGACAGCTCTTAAAGCAAGAGCTGTCCTTTGCTATAATTATCGCATATATTTGTTTTGTCATAAAATAACATGAATGTAATCGTTAAAAATATAACTATATATAGGGAATAATAACTGTATATAGCGGGCATAATACTATGTATAATCATGCACTATATAATAATGAATGTAATTGTTAAAAATATAACTGTATATAACGGGAATAATAACTGTATATAGCGGGCATAATACTGTGTATACATGTAATCATGTACTGTATAATCATGACATTTTTGGGATTGCTTGATAAAAATCTTTCAGGATTTACTGTGAGGTCAAATCCTGACCTGGTCGAGTGCTGGAAGTGATAGAGTCGCGAGTCACTTGCAGAGGTGTAAAAGTGATTTTGATTTGGGACTCCGCGGATCCAAGGCCTGGTAGGATGAAGGGGGATGAGCAACTCAATAATCAGTACTGTGGTAGTAGTTTACTGCTTGATGACATCCAGAAAGTAGCACTTATGTGCCCAAAGAAGGGTCACGCCGTAAGGTCTGCCAGCGTCGCTGGATCGTTGGATGGGCAATATGCACTGTTTCTCATTTTTTGAAAGCCTCAGTCTGTTTATATAGAGGCTCCTGTAGTCATTAACCAGATTTTTAAAGTGTGTCCATTTCTGGGTCTATCTTGTTTTAGGTACTTAGAAGTGGGGTTTGGCTGGAGGGATGTATATTATCTCAGTACTGTGTCAGGAAGTGACTGCTTGATGACATCCAGGAGTAGCACTTACCTGCCCGAAGAAGAATCATGCCGTGAGGTCTGCCAGCGTCGCTGGATCGTTGGATGCGTAATATGCACTGTTTCTCATTTTTTAAAAGCCTCAGGGGGAGAATGTCTAAGGTGGAAATGCGGTAAAAACCCCGTTATCGGGGTTTTTACCGCATTTCGGGATGCTCTAAGCATCCCCCGCTGGGTTACCGCGGCGGGTGGCATTGCCAGAAAAATCTGGCGATGCCCCATAGAAGCCATTGGGCTTCTAACACGAACCCACTGCCGCCCCGCACGGACCCCCGCCGCCCCGCATTGCCAACCTCACCTGTGTCCGGGCAGCACAGAACTGTGCTGCCTGGACTTGTGACCTCCTCCCTGCACTGATCCTCTTCCGGGTGTGGGGAGGAGGAGAGCCCGGCGCAGCAGCGCCGGGTTTGGGAGGGAGTGGAGAGCCGCCGGGACCTGCTGTGACCCGGCGACTCTCACCGCAAAGGACAGCTCTTAAAGCAAGAGCTGTCCTTTGCTATAATTATCGCATATATTTGTTTTGTCATAAAATAACATGAATGTAATCGTTAAAAATATAACTATATATCGGGAATAATAACTGTATATAGCGGGCATAATACTATGTATAATCATGTACTATATAATAATGAATGTAATTGTTAAAAATATAACTGTATATAACGGGAATAATAACTGTATATAGCGGGCATAATACTGTGTATACATGTAATCATGTACTGTATAATCATGACATTTTTGGGATTGCTTGATAAAAA
Source organism: Crinia signifera (assembly GCF_055691185.1). Taxonomy (NCBI): domain Eukaryota; kingdom Metazoa; phylum Chordata; class Amphibia; order Anura; family Myobatrachidae; genus Crinia; species Crinia signifera. Next base: position 107,780,904 of record NC_139218.1, on the reverse strand, counting down.
TCTTTCAGGATTTACTGTGAAGTCAAATCCTGACCTGGTCGAGTGCTGGAAGTGATAGAGTCGCGAGTCACTTGCAGAGGTGTAAAAGTGATTTTGATTTGGGACTCCGCAGATCCAAGGCCTGGTAGGATGAAGGGGGATGAGCAACTCAATAATCAGTACTGTGGCAGTAGTTTACTGCTTGATAACATCCAGGAGTAGCACTTATGTGCCCAAAGAAGGGTCACGCCGCAAGGTCTGCCAGCGTCGCTGGATCGTTGGATGGGCAATATGCACTGTTTCTCACTTTTTGAAAGCCTCAGTCTGTTTATATAGAGGCTCCTGTAGTCATTAACCAGATTTTTAAAGTGTGTCCATTTCTGTGTCTATCTTGTTTTAGGCACTTAGAAGTGGGGTTTGGCTGGAGGGATGTATATTATCTTATTTTTTTTTTTTTGTCATAAAATAACATGAATGTAATCGTTAAAAATATAACTGTATATAATGGGCATAATAACTGTATATAATGGGCATAACACTGTGTATAATCATGTATTGTATTATCATGACATTTTGGGGGATTGCTTGGTAAAAATGTTTCAGGATTTACTGTGAGGTCAAATCGTGACCTGGTCGAGTGCTGGAGGTGATAGAGTCACGAGTCACTTGTATAGGTGTAAAAGAGATTTTGATTTGGGACTCCGCGGATCCAAGAAGAAGAAGGGGGATGAGCAAATCAGTACTGTGGCAGGAAGTGACTGCTTGATGACATCCAGGAGTAGCACTTACCTGCCCGAAGAAGAATCATGCCGTGAGGTCTGCCAGCGTCGCTGGATCGTTGGATGCGTAATATGCACTGTTTCTCATTTTTTGAAAGCCTCAGGGGGAGATTGTCTAAGGTGGAAATGCGGTAAAACCCCCATTATCAGGGTTTTTACCGCATTGCGGGATGCTCTAAGCATCCCCCGCTGGGTTACCGCGGCCCCATAGAAGCCAATGGGCTTCTAACGCGAACCCACTGCCGCCCCGCACGGACCCCCGCCGCCCCGCATTGCCCCCTCACCTGTATCCGGGCAGCACAGAGCTGTGCTGCCTGGACTTGTGACCTCCTCCCTGCACTGATCCTCTTCCGGGTGCAGGGAGGAGGAGAGCCCGGCGCAGCAGCGCCGGGTGTGGGAGGGAGGGGAGAGCCGCCGGGACCTGCTGTGACCCTGCGACTCTCACCGCAAAGGACAGGTCTTAAAGCAAGAGCTGTCCTTTGCTATAATTATCGCATATATTTGTTTTGTCATAAAATAACATGAATGTAATCGTTAAAAATATAACTATATATCGGGAATAATAACTGTATATAGCGGGCATAATACTATGTATAATCATGTACTATATAATAATGAATGTAATTGTTAAAAATATAACTGTATATAACGGGAATAATAACTGTATATAGCGGGCATAATGCTATGTATAATCATGTACTGTATAATAATGAATGTAATTGTTAAAAATATAACTGTATATAACGGGAATAATAACTGTATATAGCGGGCATAATACTGTGTATACATGTAATCATGTACTGTATAATCATGACATTTTTGGGATTGCTTAAAAAAAATCTTTCAGGATTTACTGTGAGGTCAAATCCTGACCTGGTCAAGTGCTGGAAGTGATAGAGTCGCGAGTCACTTGCAGAGGTGTAAAAGTGATTTTGATTTGGGACTCCGCGGATCCAAGGCCTGGTAGGATGAAGGGGGATGAGCAACTCAATAATCAGTACTGTGGCAGTAAGTTACTGCTTGATGACATCCAGGAGTAGCACTTATGTGCCCAAAGAAGGGTCACGCCGTAAGGTCTGCCAGCGTCGCTGGATCGTTGGATGGGCAATATGCACTGTTTCTCATTTTTTGAAAGCCTCAGTCTGTTTATATAGAGGCTCCTGTAGTCATTAACCAGATTTTTAAAGTGTGTCCATTTCTGGGTCTATCTTGTTTTAGGCACTTAGAAGTGGGGTTTGGCTGGAGGGATGTATATTATCTTCATTTTTTTTTTTGTCATAAAATAACATGAATGTAATCGTTAAAAATATAACTGTATATAATGGGCATAATAACTGTATATAATGGGCATAACACTGTGTATAATCATGTGTTGTATTATCATGACATTTTGGGGGATTGCTTGGTAAAAATGTTTCCGGAGTTACTGTTAGGTCAAATCGTGACCTGGTTGAGTGCTGGAGGTGATAGAGTCGCGAGTCACTTGTATAGGTGTAAAAGAGATTTTGATTTGGGACTCCACGGATCCAAGAAGAAGAAGGGGGATGAGCAAATCAGTACTGTGGCAGGAAGTGACTGCTTGATGACATCCAGGAGTAGCACTTACCTGCCCGAAGAAGAATCATGCCGTGAGGTCTGCCAGCGTCGCTGGATCGTTGGATGCGTAATATGCACTGTTTCTCATTTTTTGAAAGCCTCGGGGGAGATTATCTAAGGTGGAAATGCGGTAAAAACCCCGTTATCGGGGTTTTTACCGCATTTCGGGATGCTCTAAGCATCCCCCGCTGGGTTACCGCGGTGGGTGGCATCGCCAGAAAAATTGGCGATGCCCCATAGAAGCCAATGGGCTTCTAACGCGAACCCACTGCCGCCCCGCACGGACCCCCGCAGCCCCGCATTGCCCCCTCACCTGTGTCCGGGCAGCACAGAGCTGTGCTGCCTGGACTTGTGACCTACTCCCTGCACTGATCCTCTTCCGGGTGCAGGGAGGAGGCGGGCCCGGCGCAGCAGCGCCGGGTGTGGGAGGGAGGGGAGAGCCGCCGGGACCTGCTGTGACCCGGCGACTCTCACCGCAAAGGACAGCTCTTAAAGCAAGAGCTGTCCTTTGCTATAATTATCGCATATATTTGTTTTGTCATAAAATAACATGAATGTAATCGTTAAAAATATAACTATATATCGGGAATAATAACTGTATATAGCGGGCATAATACTATGTATAATCATGTACTATATAATAATGAATGTAATTGTTAAAAATATAACTGTATATAACGGGAATAATAACTGTATATAGCGGGCATAATACTATGTATAATCATGTACTGTATAATAATGAATTTAATTGTTAAAAATATAACTGTATATAACGGGAATAATAACTGTATATAGCGGGCATAATACTGTGTATACATGTAATCATGTACTGTATAATCATGACATTTTTGGGATTTCTTGATAAAAATCTTTCAGGATTTACTGTGAGGTCAAATCCTGACCTGGTCGAGTGCTGGAAGTGATAGAGTCGCGAGTCACTTGCAGAGGTGTAAAAGTGATTTTGATTTGGGATTTCGCGGATCCAAGGCCTGGTAGGATAAGGGGGATGAGCAACTCAATAATCAGTACTGTGGCAGTAAGTTACTGCTTGATGACATCCAGGAGTGCCTAGGGGCATCAGCAGCTTCTGCTGATTAAAATGATATGCAGCATGCCTATATTCTGTTTGTGAGTGAGGCTGTATCTGCATATGAAATAGTGTATTCATGGAAATCACTGTAACATAGCATTCTGTATGCCGGTACAGCCACAGTCGCACACAGAATATATTCATGCCACATATAATTTTAATCATCGGAAGATCCTTGTGTGTCCTGGTCACATAACAATGCAAATAAGACAAATTTTCATCAAAAAAGGCGCCCAACGTTAGCAGAAATGGCCAGGAGCTGCATGGCCTATTGAGGCAAGATGTATGAGGAAACATCTTTATCCAAGCAGAGGCAGAGGTCACAGTGTTAGCGGCTGTGCGAGTGCTGTCTACAGGTGGGTTGGTTGTGCAATAGTGTTCGGCATATGTGTAAGGGGCATTATGTGTGTCATGTATAAATGCATTAATAATGTGAACATATGTGTAAGGGGCATTATGTGTGTCATGTGTATAAGGGCATTAATAATGTGCAACATATGTGTAAGGGGCATTATGTGTGTCATTATGTGTATGAAGGGCATTAATAAAGGTTGGCATAATGTGTAAGGGGCATTATGGTTATAAGGACATTAATAATATGTGTCATGTGTAAGGGGCATTACTGTGTGGTATTATCAGGGGTGCCGAGAGAAAGGGGTAGGGGGTACAAATTACCCAGGCCAAAGTCTGATGGAAGGGCCCAGTGGGGGCCCCAGGCCCAGTCCCCTTAAGTGACAGCAGCAGCCGTGAATAAGGGACACCATTGCATGATATAATGTGAATAAAGTTACACTACTGTGTGGCATAATTTCAATTGGGGGTACTATTGTGTGGCCATGCCCCTTCTCAGCAAGAACACACCACTGTTTGGGCTGCGCATCGAATGGGTGCTCTGTTTCTATTTAAAATATTGCGGGTAGGAGCACCAAAATGATGACTGCTATGATGAGGGTTGATGGTGCTGGGAATGGGGAGCAGGGTCAGAGGTGGAACTAGTGGCGGTGCTAGGGGGAACCAGCCAAAATCTTGCCTAGGGCGTCATTTAGGCTAGGGCCGGCTCTGTATGTGCCCGAAGAAGGGTCACGCTGTAAGGTCTGCCAGCGTCGCTGGATCGTTGGATGGGCAATATGCACTGTTTCTCATTTTTTGAAAGCCTCAGTCTGTTTATATAGAGGCTCCTGTAGTCATTAATCAGATTTTTAAAGTGTGTCTGGGTCTATCTTGTTTTAGGCACTTAGAAGTGGGGTTTGGCTGGAGGGATGTATATTATCTTAATTTTTTTTTGTCATAAAATAACATGAATGTAATCGTTAAAAATATAACTGTATATAATGGGCATAACTTCTGCTCAGTAGGTAAGGCACAAACCTTCCCAAATTCTTTATGAATATTCCGAATGGGAGTGTGGCATTTGGCCACATATCTCATTATTGCTCAGAAGCTGCTTTTTTGTATGGGGCTTTATTGTAAAAACATCTTGGAGCCGGCTGCAATTTGAGATTCACAAAAGAAGAAAAATTGGACCGAATCTCACTAGTGAGATAGGATCAGGGGCGCTTGTAAGGGGTGGTCTTGCCCAGCTGCTGCTTTACAACGGGATGGTCAGTCCTGTATATTAGAACATGGAAAAAGGGATAATTAACCAGCTCTTAAGACAGTTTGTAGACTGGTTGATCTATTATAAACACATTTATTACGTGGCAATGAGAATAAAAGTTAAAAAGCCAGCTTAATATACTGAAACATAGAAATGGTCTAAAATCACAATTTCATAATCCCCACCAACCATGGATTGTAAGGAAGGTCCTGGAGAGTCCATTCCTATGGAACCATAGATATTAAAGTGGATCACAGAATGGTCATCCGGAGGGAGAATGATTAAGTCTGCAGGTGTTGTCAGGAGTGGCACAAATAATCAACTCCAGATGCAGTGAATGATGGTATATTCAAAGTGTCCTCATACCTCCGATGATATAATTGGTGACCTAAGTCCTGTTGACAAATGGCAATGGGTCCAATAAGGCTGTAATGGTCTGCAATCCAGGAAAAAACGGTGGAGGGTGTGGTGGCAATTTCCTCCTTACGCGTTTCACTACGCCAGGTAGCTTTTTTAAAGGTAGAACCAGCCTGAATTTTTTTTAGCGCTGCTTAATTTTCCCTTTATCCAATTTGAAATTCACGGCTACAGGCAAGGCTCATACTCCACGGCCTGAGCTAACAGGTGGTTATGTGGGCTCCCGCGGAGGAGATTAAGGTGGTCTCTGGCTCCAAACCAGATTAGGTAACACAGATGACTGTACATTTAAGACACAACAATCGGCCTGTTTAAAGTATACAAACCATCCCGTGGATACAATCCCTGTCTGTGGTATGAACTTGTTTTCATCAATCCTCCACATTATTTATATGAATTATGGAGGCAATAGCTTTTGTTATTTGTAGTTAATTGATCCACCTTTGCATATATATATGAATATATATATATATATATACTGCTCTGTTTTACCTTTATCCCCTTTGCTCCGAACCCCCTCCCCCATCAGTGCTGTCTTTCCTCCAACTGCTCCTCTGTTTCCCACCCAATCGCATCACTGTCTTACCTTCCCTAATCTGTGCCACTCTTTTCCACCCATCTGCTTTGTTTGTCCCCCATCAGTGCTGTTTAGCCTTCCCACCATCTACGCATTTCTATTCCTCCCCATCCACACCACACTGTCTCCTACCCCAATCAACACCTCTTTTACCCCATCCTCTCAGCTCTGTTTACTGCTCAGACCTTCAGTTGCATAGAATGCATGTGTGTATTCCAATGAGCACACAAATCTGTGAATTAGCAGCTCCATTGTGTGAGTGAAAGCAATCTAACTCTGTGAGAGTGCTGAATCTGCACTTACCCACAGGCTGTGATGGCGTACCATATCTGTATTGCGCAAGGAACACGTCCATTAAGGCGTCAGCCTTAATGATCGTAATTTCATTGCTTTTTGGCGTTTGAGTGGAAGAGATACAACAGGTTTCAGAAATGCCAGATCATGTGTAAGAAGCCTTAATGGGACACGTGAAACCGAAGGTTTTTTGTCTTTGGAATTTCATAGCTTTTTTTTCAATTTATTTTAATTCAGAAGTGTAAAATTTCACTGTAAGAATAAACATTGGATTTTAAAAATGTTTAACAATACACATTTTTGGCAATGAGCATTACCACTGGCTACAAGCATTACAAACCCCTGGGAATGAGTATGACACCCGTCCCAGAGCATGAAAGCCCTGGCAATGAAGACACCCATCTCATGAAACCCCTGGCAATGAGCATGACACCCAGTGTGTAGAAGCTATACTGTAGGGCATAATGTATCACGGGCAGTGTGGGGCATATGGTGCAGGGGCCATTACTGTATGGGGCTTAATATGGTGAAAAAATGTTCTTCCTGTGGTGGCAAAGGTCTGTTGGTGCAGGGCCAAAAACTGGGGTGTAAGGTAGTCTTCTCCAGTGAGGCTATGCCCATTTTAATGAGACCACGCCCCTTGCCTGGGGCAGAGATCAAATTACAAATGATATATACATGACACGCTGACCCTACCAGGTCATGGATCAGCTGCGGGTGTGTGAGTATGTATGGATAGGGATAGGCTACATATATGTGTGTGTGTGTGCGCGTATGTATGAATGTACGGATAGGCTATGGGTGTGTGTGTGTGTGTAAACGGTGCCTACCTTACATGACACGCTGACCCTACCAGGTCATGGAACTTTACCAGGCTGGGGGTTCTTCCCGGGGATGGCGACTAATCTGCTCCTTCTGTCTGACTTGATGGTTTCCCCTCCAGCAGCGAGTTCCAGGCAGCTGCTCCCCTCTTCCCCGGTGTCCACAGATGCTGACCGGGAACACAGAGCAAGGCCTCCCCCTTCTGGCATGACAGTGGTGCTGTCTCCAGAATGGATTGCCGGAGTTAAGGGGAGTGTCGACCGGGTGACCAGGGCGGCAGGCTCCCTGCGGAGGGCTGCTGTGCATGTGCCTCCTCCCATGGTCCTCCCTGCAAAGGACTGTGGGAGGAGCTACACATGACTCGTGCATGCTCAGCAGCCCTCCCGGGGCCATTATGGTTTTGTGCAATGATCAAGTTTGTTTTTTGGGTACGATCAAATTCTGCTAAGAGAAATGTGACCTATTTTAGTCTAAAAAAAAAGGGATGAGGTAGTAAGTCACACCATACCTCTGGTGCTATATTGAATAAAATAAATATAGCCAAGGAAAGCCGCATATGACAACAAGCAAACCAGCTTGTAAGAAATAAAAGAAAACAGTTGGAAAGCTGTCACAGCATTAGCAATTATACCTTTGATTAAAGTTGAAAATTAAATGTAATATAGGTCCCCCTTTTCAATTATGGCACAAGACTCAGTTCAATTGAAATAACAAAAATATTTTATAAAACACATAATAAAGTCATATACAAAAATATACATAAATCACATGTAATTAATGGTAAAACAATGTAACTTAAGGTGCTGGCGTCCCAATTAATTAAAAGTAATGAACGTATCAGCAGCAGACCTCACTTGAAGCTCAGGCAGGATGGTGATGGAGCCGGCGGAAAAGAGCTGGGTCATGGTCAGAGCCCACAGCGGGCAGAGGAATCCGCACTGGTGCCGGCAGGTACAGTGTCAGGGGTGCGGGAGTAGAAGGGGGGGGGGGGTTAGTTGAGGTCTGACAGAGCAGGCAGTAGTAGGGAGGAAGCCGCAGTGAGAGACCAAGGCCTAGCCGGTTTGTGCAGGAAGGGGAGGGGAGGTCGGCGTTTGAGAAGCCCCAGAGCAGATGAAAGCTACAGGTCACTGGTCGCCCGGGTGAAAGGTGCGGGCTGGAGGTGTGGGGGGAGAAGGCTGCAAGGGCCAGTGAGAGGGGGACAGTGTACACATGGGGTCACTGAAGGGAGAGGGGGTGACAGTATACATGGGGGCACTGAGGGGGGACAGTGTACACATAGGGGCACTGAGGGGGTTATAAGCTGCGGGGTGTGTATGGTTAGGGTAATAGGCTGCAGGGGGAGTATGGTTAGGGTTATAGGATGTGGGGGGGTGTATGGTTAGGGTTATAGGCTGTGTGGTGTGTGTATGATTAGGGTTATAGGCTGGGGGGTGTATGGTTAGGGTTATAGGCTGCGCGGTGTGTATGGTTAGGTTTATAGGCTACAGGGTGTGTGTATTGTTAGGGTAATAGGCTGCGGGGTGTGTATGGTTAGGGTTACAGGCTGTGGGGTGTGTGTGTATGGTTAGGGTTATATGCTGCGGTGTGTGTGTATGGTTAGGGTAATATGCTGGGGGGTGTATGGTTAGGGTTATGGGCTGTGGGGGTGTGTGTATGGGTAGGGTTATAGGCTGCGGAGGGGTGTGTGTGTGTATATGGTTAGGGTTATAGGCTGCGCAGTGTGTATGGTTAGGGTCATAGGCTGCAGGGTGTGTGTGTGTATGGTACGAATTATATGTTGTGGTGTGTGTGTATGGTTAGGGTTATAGGCTGCAGGGTGTGTACGGTTAGGGTTATAGGCTGCGGTGTGTGTGTTTGGTTAGGGTAATAGGCTGCGGGGGGGGGTGTATGGTTATAGGCTGGGGGGTGTATGGTTAGGGGTATATGCTGCGGGGTGTGTGTATGGTTAGGGTTATAGGCTGTGGGGTGTGTGTATGGTTAGGGTTATAGGCTGCGCGGTGTGTATGGTTAGGTTTATAGACAGCAGGGTGTGTGTATGGTTAGGGTTATAGGCTGGGGGGGGGCGTATGGTTAGGGTTATAGGCTGCGCGGTGTGTATGGTTAGGTTTATAGACTGCAGGGTGTGTGTATGGTTAGGGTTATAGGCTGTGGGGCGTGTATGGTTAGGGTTATAGGCTGTGGGGTGTGTGTGTATGGTTAGGGTTATATGCTGCGGTGTGTGTGTATGGTTAGGGTAATATGCTGTGGGGGGGTGTATGGTTATGGTTATAGGCTGTGGAGGGTGTGTATGGGTAGGGTTATAGGCTGCGGGGGGGGTGTATGGTTAGGGTTATAGGCTGGGGGGGTGGTGTATGGTTAGGGTTATAGGCTGCGCGGTGTGTATGGTTAGGGTCATAGGCTGCAGGGTGTGTGTGTATGGTACGGGTTATATGCTGCGGTGTGTGTGTATGGTTAGGGTTATAGGCTGCGGGGTGTGTGTATGGTTAGGGTAATAGGCTGCAGGGGGGGGTATGGTTAGGGTTATAGGCTGCGGGGTGTGTGTATGGGTAGGGTTATAGGCTGCAGGAGGGGGGTGTATGGTTAGGGTTATAGGCTGGGGGGGGTGTATGGTTAGGGTAATAGGCTGCGGGGGGGGAGGGGGTATGCATGGTTAGGGTTATAGGCACCGGCGGGTGTGCATAGTTAGGGTTATAGGCTGCGGGGTGTGTAGGTTAGAGATATAGGCTGCAGGGGTGTGTGTGGTTAGGGATATAGGATGCGGGGTGTATGGTTAGGGTTATAGGCTGGGTGTGTGTGTATGGTTAGGGTTATAGGCTGGGGTGTGTGTGTATGGTTAGTGTTAGAGGCAGGGGTGTGTGTGTATGGTTAGGGTTATAGGCTGCTTGGTGTGTATGTGTGGTTAGGATTACAGGTTGCGTGGTGTGTATACGTAGCTAGGGTTATAGGCTGCAGTGTGTGTGTATGGTTCGGGTTATAGGCTGCGGGGGGGTGAGGTGTATGGTTCGGGTTATAGGCTGTGGGGTGGGCATGGTTAGGGTTATAGGTTGCAGGGGGTGTGCATGGTTAGGGTTATAGGCTGGTGTATGTGTGTATGGTTAGGGTTATAGGATGGTGTGTGTGTATGGTTAGGGTTATAGGTTGGGTGTGTATATGTGGTCAGGATTACAGGTTGCATGGTGTGTATACGTAGTTAGGGTTATAGGCTGCAGCATGTGTGTATGGTTAGGGTTATAGGCTGCGGTGTGTATGTGTATGGTTAGGTTTATAGGCTGTGGGGTGTGTGTATGGTTAGGATTATAAGCTGGGGGGGTGCATGGTTAGGGTTAAAGGCTGCGGGGTGTGTATTGTTAGGGTTATAGGCTGTGTGGTGTGTATGTGTGGTGAGGGTTATAGGCTGCGGGGGGTGTGTATGGTTAGGATTTTAGGCTGCGGTGTGTGTATGGTTAGAGATATAGGCTGTGGGGGTGTGTGTGTGGTTAGGGTTAGGCACCAGCGGGTGTGCATAGTTAGGGTTATAGGCTTCATGGTGTGTATGGGCTGCGGGGGTGTGTGTGTTAGGGTTATAGGGTGCGGGGTGTGCATGGTTAGGGTTAAAGGCTGCGGGTGTGCATGGTTATGGTAACAGGCTGCGGGGGGTGTATGGTTAGGGTTGTAGGCTGGGGGGGTGTATGGTTAGGGTTATAGGCTGCGGTGGGGTGTGCATGGTTAGGGTTAAAGGCTGTGGGGTGTACATGGTTAGGGTAATAGGCTGCGTGGTGTGTAGGTTAGAGATATAGGCTGCAGGGGTGTGTGTGGTTAGGGTTATAGGCTGCGGGGTGGGCATGGTTAGGGTTATATGCTGCAGGGCGGTGTGTAAGGTTAGGGTTATAGGCTGCGCGGTGTGTATGGTTAGGTTTATAGACTGCAGGGTGTGTGTGTATGGATAGGGTTATAGGCTGTGGGGTGTGTATGGTTAGGGTTATAGGCTGTGGGGTGTGTGTGTGTATGGTTAGGGTTATATGCTGCGGTATGTGTGTATGGTTAGGGTAATATGCTGTGGGGGGGGTGTATGGTTAGGGTTATAGGCTGCGGGGGTGTGTGTATGGTTAGGGTTATAGGCTGCGGGGGGGGGGTGTATGGTTAGGGTTATAGGCTGCAGTGTGTATGTGTATGGTTAGAATAGGGTATGCAGTCAATTTTCCGGCGGTCGGGGTCCCCGGCGGTCGGAATCCTGACACTGCAATCCCGACCGCCGAAATCCCAAAACTTTCTCCCTCCGTGGGTGTCCACGACACCCATAGAGGGAGAATAAAATAGCGTGCCAAGTGTAGCGAGGCACCGGGCCCGCTGCGTGGCGAGCGCAGCGAGCCCGCAAGGGGGGGCGCTCCACGTCTCCCCCATGTCGGGATTTCGGCGGTCGGGATTCCAGTGTCGGGATTACGACCGCCGGGATTCCGACCGCCGGCATTACATATCGGATCCGTTTATAGGCTGTGGGGTGTGTGTATGGTTAGGGTTATAAGCTGGGGGGGGTGCATGGTTAGGGTTAAAGGCTGCGGGGTGTGTGTATGGTAAGGGTTATAGGCTGTGTGGTGTGTATGTGTGGTGAGGGTTATAGGCTGCGGGGAGTGTGTATGGTTAGGATTATAGGCTGCGGTGTGTGTATGGTTAGAGATATAGGCTGCAGGGGTGTGTGTGTGGTTAGGGTTAGGCACCAGCGGGTGTGCATAGTTAGGGTTATAGGCTTCGTGGTGTGTATGGGCTGTGGGGCTGTGTGTGTTAGGGTTATAGGGTGCGAGGTGTACATGGCTAGGGTTAAAGGCTGCGGGGTGTGCATGGTTATGGTAACAGGCTGCGGGGGGTGTATGGTTAGGGTTGTAGGCTGTGGTGGGGTGTGCATGGTTAGGGTAATAGGCTGCAGGGGGGGGTATGGTTAGGGTTATAGGCTGCGGGGTGTGTGTATGGGTAGGGTTATAGGCTGCGGGGGGGGGGTATGCATGGTTAGGGTTATAGGCACCGGCGGGTGTGCATAGTTAGGGTTATAGGCTGCGGGGTGTGTAGGTTAGAGATATAGGCTGCAGGGGTGTGTGTGGTTAGGGATATAGGCTGCGGGGTGGGCATGGTTAGGGTAATAGTCTGCCGGGTGTGTAGGTTAGAGATATAGGCTGCAGGGGTGTGTGTGGTTAGGGATATAGGCTGCGGGGTGTAAGGTTAGGGTTGTAGGCTGGGTGTGTGTGTATGGTTAGGGTTATAGGCTGGTGTGTGTGTGTGTGTGTATGGTTAGGGTTATAGGCTGGGGTGTGTGTGTGTATGGTTAGTGTTAGAGGCAGGGGTGTGTGTGTATGGTTAGGGTTATAGGCTGCTTGGTGTGTATGTGTGGTTAGGATTACAGGTTGCGTGGTGTGTATACGTAGTTAGGGTTATAGGCTGCAGTGTGTGTGTATGGTTAGGGTTATAGGCTGGGGTGTGTATGGTTAGTGTTATAGGCTGGGGTCTGTGTGTATGGTTATAGGCTGCTGGGTGTGTATGTGTGGTTAGATTACAGGTTGCGTGGTGTGTATACATAGTTAGGGTTATAGGCTGCAGCGTGTGTATGGTTAGGTTTATAGGCTGCGGGGGGGGGAGGTGTATGGTTAGGTTTATAGGCTGTGGGGTGTGTGTATGGTTAGGGTTATAAGCTGGGGGAGTGCATGGTTAGGGTTAAAGTGTGTGGGGGGGAGGTGTATGGTTAGAATTATAGGCTGCGGGGTGTGTATGTGTGGTTGAGGTTATAGGCTGCGTGGTGTGTATGTGTGGTTAGGGTTATAGGCTGCGGGGGGTGTGTATGGTTAGGATTATAGCCTGCGGTGTGTGTATGGTTAGAGATATAGGCTGCGGGTGTGTGTGTGTGTTAGGGTTATAGGGTGCGGGGTGGGCATGGTTAGGGTTAAAGGCTGCGGGGTGTGCATGGTTAGGGTAATAGGCGGCGGGGGGGTGTATGGTTAGGGTTGTAGGCTGGGGTGTGTGTGTATGGTTAGGGTAATAGGCTGCGGGGTGGGGGTTGTATGGTTAAGGTTGTAGGCTGGGGTGTGTGTGTATGGTTAGGGTAATAGGCTGCGGTGGGGTGTGCATGGTTAGGGTTAAAGGCTGCGGGGTGTGCATGGTTAGGGTAATAGGCTGCGGGGGGGGGTGTATGGTTAGGGTTATAAGCTGGGGGGGTGTATGGTTAGGGTTACAGGCTGCGGGGTGTGTGCATGGTTAGGGTTAAAGGCTGCGGGGTGTGCATGGTTAGGGTAATAGGCTGCGGGGGGGGTGTATGGTTAGGGTTTTTTTGCTGGGGTGTGTGTGTATGGTTAGGGTTATAGGCTGCGGTGGGGTGTGCATGGTTAGGGTTAAAGGCTGCGGGGTGTGCATGGTTAGGGTAATAGGGGGGGGGTGTATGTTTAGGGTTATAAGCTGGGGGGGATGTATGGTTAGGGTTACAGGCTGCGGGGTGTGTGTCTGGTTAGGGTTATAGGCTGCGGGGTGTGTGTGTATGGTTAGGGTTATATGCTGCGGGGTGTGTATGTGCGGTTAGGGTTATAGGCTGCGGGGTGTGTATGTGCGGTTAGGGTTATAGGCTGCGGGGTAGTGGTGTAACTAGCACCGCAGCCCCTGCGGTCGCGGGGGGGCGCTGTGCATATGGGGGCGCCGGGTGGGCTGCGGTGCTATAGTAATCCCCCCGCCCCCCATCCCCCGCATGCTTACCTGTCCGCGCGTCCCGGCTCCCCTCCTGGCTTCAATCAATGCTATGGAGACGGACCACGATAAAATGGCCGCCCCATAAAGCAGACTGTTCTCTGAAACTGTCTGCGGTATGTGGGCGGCCATTTTATCGTGGTCCGTCTGCATAGAATTTATTGAAGCCAGGAGGGGATCCGGGACGCGCGGACAGGTAAGCATACGGCAATGGGGGGAGGGGGCAGGCACGGGGGGGGCACGCCGGACGGGCGGAGAGGGCGCCCCCCATTAACGGCGGGGGGGGCGCCCCAAACAAAGCTACGCCGCTGCTGCGGGGTGTGGTTAGGTTTATAGGCTGCGGGGTGTGTGTATGGTTAGGGTTATAGGCTGCAGGGTGTGTGCATGGTAAGGGTTATAGGATGTGGGGTGTATGTGTGTATGGTTAGTGTTATAGGCTGTGGGGTGTATGTGTGTATGGTTAGTGTTATAGGCTGTGGGGTGTGTGTATGGTTAAGGTTATAGGCTGCAGGGTGTGTGTGTATGGTTAGGGTTATAGGCTGCGGGGTGTGTGTATGGTTAAGGTTATAGGCTGCAGGGTGTGTGTGTATGGTTAGGGTTATAGGCTGCGGGGTGTGCATGTGTGGTTAGGGTTATAGGCTGCGGAGTGTGTGTATGGTTAGGGTTTTAGGCTGTGGGGGGTGCATGGTTAGGGTAATAGGCTGCGGGGTGTGTGTATGGAAAGGGTTATAGGCTGCGGGGTGTGTGTGTATGGTTATAGGCTGTGGGGTGTATGGTTAGTGTTATAGGCAGGGCCGGCGCCACCACTAGGCAAATCTAGGCATTTGCCTAGGGCGCCGGCCACTGGAGGGCGGCATTTTGCCCCCCCGTGCCGCGGGGGTACCTGTCCTGCGGCGCTGTGTATTTAAAGCTGGCGGCGGAGGCAGCGAGGGGTCCCTGCAGTCAATTAGAAATAACAAGCGCTATCCGCTGGGTTATGCGGAAGCGCTTCTGTTGTGAAAACACTGGCAGCACGGCGCACGCTGATCTCAGCCAATCAGCGTGCTGCCAGTGTTTTCACAACAGAAGCGCTTCCGCATAGCCCGGCGGATAGCGCTCGTTATTTCTAATTGACTGCAGGGACCCCTCGCTGCCTCCGCCGCCAGCTTTAAATACACAGCGCCGCAGGACAGATACCCCCCTCCCCCGGCACCGGACAGCGCCGCACGACAGGTACCCCCCCGGCACCCCCACCCCGACCTCGCCTGGGGCGCTCCGGTGCCTTGCACCGGCCCTGGTTATAGGCTGTGGGGTGTGTGTATGGTTAGGGTTATAAGCTGGGGGGGTGTATGGTTATGGTTACAGGCTGCATTTGTGGTTAGGGTTATAGGCTGCGGTGTTTGTATATGGGTAGGTTTATAGGCTGCGGGGTGGGTGTGTATATGTATGGGTAGGGTTATAGGCTGCGGGGGTGTGTGTTTATGGTTAGGGTTGTAGGCTGTGGTGTGTGTGTATGATTAGGGTTATAGGCTGCGGGGGGTGTGTGTGTGTGTATGGGTAGGGTTATAGGCTGCGGGGGTGTGTGTGTCTGGTTAGGGTTGTAGGCTGCGGTGTGTGTGTATGGTTAGGGTTATAGGCTGCGGGGGGGTGTGTGTGTGTGTATGGTTAGGGTTATAGGCTGCGAGGGTGTGTGTATGGTTAGGGTTGTAGGCTGCAGTGTGTGTGTGTATGGTTAGGGTTATAAGCTGCAGGGTGTGTGTATGGTTAGGGCAGTGGTTCCCAAACTGTGTGCCCAGGCTCCCTAGGGTGCCTTGGGATACTTGCAGGGGTGCCCCGGGTTGGTCGTCCAGGACCAATGCAAATTATTTATGGGCAAAACAAGTGCTGGTGGCTCATAAAGTAATGAAAAGTGTACAAACAGAAGCAAACCATGCCCTTTTACCACATAACTGATCCTAAGAATCGCATGGAAACTCAATCTACTTACTGTTAAATTTATTCTGCTTTTCTTTTTTTGGTCTAGGGGCCGTGAAAAAAATTCTGATACTCTAGGATGCCCTGATTCAAAAAAGCTTGGGAATCCCTGGGTTAGGGTAATAGGCTGTAGGTGGGGTGTATGGTTAGGGTTATAGGCTGTGGGGTGTGTGTGTATGGGTAGGGATATAGGCTGCAGGGTGTGTATGGTTAGGGTAATAGGCTGCGGGGGGGGTTAAGTGTAGTGTATGGTTAGGATAATAGGCTGCGGGGGGTATGTGTATGGGTAGGGTAATAGGCTGTGGGGGTGTGTGCATGGTTAGGGTTATAGTCTGCGTGGGATGTGCATGGTTAGGGTTATAGGCTGTGGGGGGTGTGCATGGTTAGGGTTATAGGCTGCGGGAGGAGGTGTATGGTTAGGGCTATAGGCTGCGGGTGTGTATGGTTAGAGTTATAGGCTGCGGGGGGTGTGCATGGTTAGGGTTATAGGCTGCGGGGGGAGGTGTATGGTTAGGGCTATAGGCTGCGGGGAGTGTATGGTTAGGGTTATAGGCTGCGGGGGGGGGAGGTGTATGGTTAGGGTTATAGGCTGTGGGGTGTGTATGGTTAGGGCTATTTTTCAGTAGGCTCTAGCAGGAATTGAGGCCCTTATTCTAGTTCACTCTTTCTGACAAAATATTTCTTAGTTGGACAAAACCATGTGCACTGCAGGTGAGGCAGGTGTTACTTGTGCAGAGATAATTAGATTTGGGTGGGGTTTTACACCTGCCTCACCTGCAGTGCACATGGTTTTGTCCATCTAAGAAATATTTTGTCAGAAAGAGTGAACTACAATAAGGGCCTCAGTTCCTGCTGGAGCCTGCTGAAAAATAGCCCTGGTTAGGGCTATAGGCTGCGGTGGGGGGGGGGGTGTATGGTTAGGGTTATAGGCTGCTGGGGGTGTGCAAGGTTAGGGTTATAGGCTGTGAGGGGGAGGTGTATAGTTAGGATTATAGGCTGCGGGGCAGGTGTATAGTTAGGGTTATCGGCTGTGGGGTGTTTGTATGATTAGGGTTATAGGTTGCAGGGTATGTGTGTGTGGTTAGGGTTATAGGCTGAGGGGGGGTATGGTTAGGGTTATAGGCTGCGGGGTGTGTATGGTTAGTGTTATAGGCTGCGGGGGTATGCATGGTTAGGGTTATAGGCTGTGGGGTGTGTGTATGGTTAGTGTTATAGACTGCGGGGGGTATGCATGGTTAGGGTTATAATCTGTGGGGGGGAGGTGTATGGTTAGTGTTATAGGCTGTGGGGTGTGTGTATGGTTAGGGTTATAGGCTGCAGGATGTGTATGGTTAGGGTTATAGGCTGCGGTGGGGTGTACACGGTTAGGGTTATAGGCTGGGGGGTGTGCATGGTTAGGGTAAAAGGCTGCGGGGTGTGTATGGTTAGGATTATAGGCTGCGGGGTGTGCATGGTTAGGGTTATAGGCTGCGGTGTGTGTATGGTTACGTTTATAGACTGCGGGGTGTGTATGGTTACGTTTATAGGCTGCGGGGTGTGTGTGTATGGTTAGGGTTATAGGCTGGGTTGTGTGTGTATGGTTAGGTTTGTAGGATGAGGGAGTTGTGCATGGTTACGGTTATAGGGTGCGGGGTGTATGTGTGTATGGTTAGTGTTATAGACTGTGGGGTGTGTGTATGGTTAGTGTTATAGGCTGCAGGGTGTGTGTGCATGGTTAGTGTCATAGGCTGCAGGGTGTTTATGGTTAAGTTAATAGGCTGCGGTGGGGGGGTGTATGGTTAAGGTTAAAGGCTGTGGGGTGTGTGTATGGTTAGGGTTGTAGGCTACACGGTGTGTATGGTTAGGGTTATAGGCTGCGGGGGTGTGTGTGTATGGGTAGTGTTATAGGCTGCGGGATGTGTATGTAGCAGCTAGTAACCTGGCAAACTGTGCTTCAAAGGAGGCTGCTTTTGGGGGGACACTCTGGATGATTCACCTCTCTGCAACTCTTCATTCATCCTGACCGGACCTCTGGTTCCAGGTTCCCTGCAGCCTTCTTCCCCCTCAGCTCTTCAGTGCACTCTCCTGAGCTTCCTAACCTTCTGCTGCTGGCACCGCGTTTTCCTCTTCTGCTCCCCTCCAGCAGCCAGGACTGGAACGGCACAGAGCAGGGTGACATATGTCCGGTGCAGGAGTAGAGACATTGAAGAAATCATGATGATTTGCGTTGTGAACGCAAATCCTGGGAATCCCGCGTCTGGCTTGCAGGGAAGGGGGGGTCCACGTACCTCCCCCTGCGTACACACCGGGGGGGGGGGCTCAGCGTACACACGGGGGGGGCATAGCAAACACACGAGGGGGCACAGCATACAAGGGGGGAGCACTGTACACACAGGGGGGGCACAGTGTACACGGGGAGCACAGCGTACACGGGGGGACACAGCATACATGGTGGGGGACCGCGTACAAGGAGGGGGGGCATAGCGTACACACGGGGAGCCACAGCGTAGCAGATTCCGTTACAGTGTCTTATATAGTGCAGCAGGTTCCGTTACAGTGTCTTATATAGCGCAGCAGATAAGAACAATATCCTCGAATATTCAAGCTGTCATCCAAGGGTAACAGTTAGGGGCCTTCCCAATTATTATGGGTACACAGGATTGTCTCAGACCCACAGGTCGCTAACAAATAGATGGATAATATGATTTTTCAGTTCCAACAACCTGGCTATCTGATTTCTGAGCTATTGATAGCCAGAAAAAGAATCTGTAGGTAATATCCTTTGGGTCACAACATATCACAATAGGAGTCTGGCCATCAAAAACATCTCTAAACAATATTGGCCCATAGTTGAAACAGATCCTGACCTCAAACTTCAGTCTTCTCCCCTGTTACAAAGGGTCAAAAAATCTTAGGGACATTCTGGTTAAGTCTGATTCATTTGCTCAGAGCAAGGCAATACAATACAGTTTCATGATACCAGGGCCCACTTTTAACAATCCCCATACTGGCAAAGTGTTGTCTATTTGTCATACATTCAGTGGTGTAGCTAGGTGCCACGGCGCCCGGAGCAATGGCATGTTTCGCGCCCCCCTCCAATTTGTAGTAGGTGAGGCTCCTGCGCAGTGAAAAGTGGGCGTGGCCCAACATTATACCACACATTATACCACACACCGTAATGCTTAAGCATAGTAGTGGTGTGGAGCAGGGAATGAGTGATAGTGCGTTGCAGGGAGGGAGGGTGAGAGTGATAGTGCGGAGCAGGGACGGAGGGTGGGAGTGATAGTGCGGTCCAGCAGCCACCAGTTGCTGCTGGGCCGCAAGCGCCTATTAACTAGCGGTCCAGCGGGAGACGTGAATTTTAAATTGCAGCACGTCTCCCGGACAGTGGACACAGCGGGGAGCTGGGATAGAGTGGGCAAGCTGGTGGTGCCGGCACGGCTCCGGCGCCATGTTATCTTCCAGCGCCCGGAGCTGGTGCTCCACCGGCACCACCCTCGCTACGCCTCTGCATAGATTGACATGCAATACCCGATACATAGTGTATCAAATAGTATGTCCCTGCAGTCTTTACTACATAGGAAAGACTGAATGTGCTTTTAAAGATAGAATGGCAGCTCACTGTTCATCTATTCCCAAAACCCTGGAGACGGGAGTTGTGGCCAACCAGTTGCACGACATTTTGTTTATGCTAAACATAATCTGTCTTCCCTCAAACACTGTATGATCGATCACATCCCAAAGTCTTTAAGGGAAGGTGATCGAGGGGTGGCATTACTACAGTGTTTGTTTTGTTATGCTTAAATATACAAAAAGGGGAGATCTGGGGGTTGGGAGGTGGGCTAAGCCGTACCCACACTCCAGAGGAAATATGGCGCTGTTCAAAAAAATTTTTATGAAAAGTATGCTAAATATAGAGCAAAAATCAAAATGAATAAATAGGTGAACCATAAACCCCTCCTGCAGCAAATGTAAGAGCTTGCTAGGCTCTATGCAATGAAACCAAAGAAATGTGCACTGCGCTGGTGGGGAGAATATGTAATAATGTGTAATTCACGCTGATTATAAATATATAGGACACAATGCTGAAGAAATTTATATACAGTATATATATGTTTCCTTTTATGCCGGCACTCCAATAAGATAAATCAACTCGCCTGGTGCACTCTAATATCAATAAATAGAAGTCCAATGAAAGAGGCACTCAGACTTTTCTTGCAAAAAAAAAATATAAAATTATAAATACCTTTTATAATCTTTTTACTATATATGCTTTTTTGTTTCAAATATGCACGTGCATTATGTATTTTTAAATATGTTGTTTGATTTATGAATATATATATATATATATATATATATATATATACAGAAGTACCAACACACTCGCCAATCCTAGGAATGGGGTGCAAACAGCACCCACATCCCAGGGTGGGGTGCGGTGGCCTGTGACCACACACTAGTAAATACAAACACAGGGGGCCCAGCACTCACTACAACAAACTAACTCACCTTAACATTCAAATAATCAATAAATAAATAATGGGGTTTTAGTTCATGAATTGATCAATGCATTTAAGCTTGCAGCCCATCGCCAAGGGACCCCATTTCACTGCAAGTCCTACACTAACTGGTTTTCTTGGGAACCTGGCACCTGCTTACACATCATAGCTAAAATGAACATGTGTTTTTTTCTCTGGGTTAATGCTCAACTGCCAAGTAACATGGCTTTTATAAGGTGAGACAATCCCAAACACAGCACCTGAATTAGTATTAAAGGGGCAGCTGTCACAGGTTTCAGGTAAATTCATGAACTAAAACCCCATTATTTATTTATTGATTATTTGAATGTTAAGGTGAGTTAGTTTGTTGTAGTGAGTGCTGGGCCCCCTGTGTTATATATATATATATATATATATATATATATATATATATAATTGTCGTGCAGTCGGCAGCTCCACCATAAAACGATTCCAACAGACCCTGGTGCCTTCCCTGGCAGGGAGACTCTCACCACCACAAACACAGAGACAGTTAGGGCGGCACTCGCTGGATTTCAGAATGAAGAATAACTCCTGGACACAGGACTGCACTGTGTCCAGGAGTTATTCTTCATTCTGAAATCCAGCGAGTGCCGCCCTAACTGTCTCTGTATATATATATATATAGAAGCAGGGGAATGGCTGGCACTCCAGTTGATGAACCCCAACAGGGGTTTAGACGCCCCGGTGCCCGATGAAGTCAGACAGGCTGACGATATGCAGGAGGAGTGGATAACCCGGCACTCGTGGGACTTAGCAGCAAAAGAACAATCACGCTATGTGTCAGATCGACGTTTCGGTTTTAATACCGTTTTCAAGATCACAGAAAAACAAGAGACAAACACTGATATAAATACCTGTCGCCGGTCACCACGCCGCCGCCGCAGCCCACCGGGTTCGTCTCTGGCGTCGGTCAGGACCGCCCCTGATCCGGCGCCACCTTCGACGTCACGCTCCCGCGACGAGCACGCTCCCGTGCATCCCGGCAGTGTACGTACGTGCTGACGCGCGTTACCTAGCGACCACCTATACAAAAAAACACCAAAGTGAAAAAAAGAAAATATATGAATGAAAAATCACCATAATAACAATATACATGTACACAAGGGCCAAACAGGACAAGGGCAATACAGAACTGAAAACATAAAGTTAGTAATATTGACTAACGAAATGCAGAGTATAGAACAGTCTTGATCTGCAGTAAACGAATATATCAATGGTACCTCTCAGGAAGCGGGATATAAGCATGAAAAAATAAATATACCAGAAAAAATCTATCTATGAATAATTCATAGGGGAAAGATATATGCAAAAAAATGGAAACTGAAAATGGAAAATTAACATGAGGGCAGCCCTATCTATCAGGCTGGACTGATATAGGCTCAGTCCACATATCTAAAAGATACGACCAGCCTGCTCATTGAACTGTCCGCCTTGACATTACCTCCTCACAACGCATTTCTATGTACCCTTGATGTAGTTTCCCTCTACACGAATATACCACACGATGCCGGGTTACTTGCTGTTCGTAAACTTCTCACGGACAATGTATTGTACCAAGGACCTGACTTGAATTTGGTGATGACTTTGTTAGAACTCACACTTAAGAGGAACTTCTTATTTGACCGTAAGTGGTACCTACAAATGCAGGGATGTGCCATGGGATCCTGTGTGGCACCGGCATTTGCCAACGCCTTCATGTTCGCCGTTGAACATCAAGCCTTTTTCACAGATCCAGATTTCGTACGTCATATCCTTTATTTTAGAAGATATATAGACGATTTGCTCTTAATATGGACTGGAGATGAGTTGCTGTTCCATGACCTGATGACCAAAGTGAATGGTCAAGCTGGGACAATTAAATTCACCTATGAGATATCACCAACCACTGTGCACTACCTCGATGTGGAGATCTCGATTTCTAATAATAAAATCAGCACCTGCCTGTACAAAAAAAGTACAGATCGGAATGCGACTCTACATGCGAAGAGCCAACATCCCATCACCACCATCAAAGGCCTACCGTATTCGCAATTCCTGCGTATCCATCGCATTACAGACGACCTGGCACGAACCAATGTGGATATTGATATTATGATATCCGATTTTTTGAAACGTGGCTACAACCTGGAAGAATTGCTCCGAGCAAAAGAGAAAGCTCTGAGTATCCCTAGAGCAGAGACCCTGACCCCGAAAACAGAGCAGACTAAGACCCCAGAGAAAAGAATACCATTCGTTCAGAGATATAATAACTCCAGCTCAAAACTGGTCCATGCCTGCAAACAATTGTGGCCTCTGATTTCCACAGACTCGACAGTCTCTACACTACAGGACAGCACCCTGATGCCGAGCTTCTCCAGAAATCGCAATTTGAAGGACATCTTGGTACGTAACGATGTTTCCAACTTCACTAAACCAGTACCCACTAATTTCCTCACCAGGAAAGCTGGATGTTATCGGTGCACCGGGTGCACAACCTGCAGTTACTTAGAGACTGGTCCATCATTTCACCATCCCCATACTGGCCGGGTAATCCCTATACGACATATCATGACCTGTACCACAACCCACGTGGTATACTTCATCAGATGCCCGTGTGGACTGATGTATGTTGGAAAGACCACTCGCCAATTCCGTGAACGGATGGCCATGCACCGGTCCAGCATTCGACATGCCATCGAGGGGACAGCGAACGCACTTGAACAACCAGTTGCTCGCCACTTCAAAGAAGCAAGACATGGACTGGCAACTCTGCGATATAAAATCATCGACTGTATCCCAAAAAATTTGAGGGGGGGCGACCGTGATAAACGCTTGCTCCAGTGTGAATCCCGCTGGATACATCGATTAAAAACAGTCTCTCCTGGAGGCCTGAACGATGGTATCTATCTGGGCTGCTTCCTTTAGTCCAGCCTGATAGATAGGGCTGCCCTCATGTTAATTTTCCATTTTCAGTTTCCATTTTTTTGCATATATCTTTCCCCTATGAATTATTCATAGATAGATTTTTTCTGGTATATTTATTTTTTCATGCTTATATCCCGCTTCCTGAGAGGTACCATTGATATATTCGTTTACTGCAGATCAAGACTGTTCTATACTCTGCATTTCGTTAGTCAATATTACTAACTTTATGTTTTCAGTTCTGTATTGCCCTTGTCCTGTTTGGCCCTTGTGTACATGTATATTGTTATTATGGTGATTTTTCATTCATATATTTTCTTTTTTTCACTTTGGTGTTTTTTTGTATAGGTGGTCGCTAGGTAACGCGCGTCAGCACGTACGTACACTGCCGGGATGCACGGGAGCGTGCTCGTCGCGGGAGCGTGACGTCGAAGGTGGCGCCGGATCAGGGGCGGTCCTGACCGACGCCAGAGACGAACCCGGTGGGCTGCGGCGGCGGCGTGGTGACCGGCGACAGGTATTTATATCAGTGTTTGTCTCTTGTTTTTCTGTGATCTTGAAAACGGTATTAAAACCGAAACGTCGATCTGACACATAGCGTGATTGTTCTTTTGCTGCTAAGTCCCACGAGTGCCGGGTTATCCACTCCTCCTATATATATATATATATATATATATATATATATATATACACACACACACACACACACAAGTCCAATGAAAGAGGCACTCAGACTTTTCTTGCAAAAAAAGTCACGCTGTATTGGGCATAATATCGAGCGCTTTCGGAGCTAAAAGCCCCGTCCTCAGGATAACAGCCACAAGCAGGTAATTTGTGTCATTACCTGCTTGTGGCTGTTATCCTGAGGACGGGGCTTTTAGCTCCAAAAGTGCTCGATATTATGCCCAATACAGCGTGATTTTTTTTTGCAAGAAAAGTCTGAGTGCTTCTTTCATTGGACTTGTGTATATATATATATATATATATATATATATATATATATATATATATATATATATATATATATATTCATAAATCAAACAACATATTTAAAAATACATAATGCACGTGCATATTTGAAACAAAAAAGCATATATAGTAAAAAAGATTATAAAAGGTATTTATAATTGAAATTGAGGTAACTCAAGTCCAGCCTGAATAATAAAACAGCCTTAGTTAGCCAAATATATAGGGTGATCCTTATTCATGAGTGCCAAGATAGTTACCGTTGGATTATTTGTTTGGAAGCAAGATAAATTCAAAGTTGAGCTTACGGAATTGACATGCAGTTTGCAGATTTCAAGCAGTTAAATACACATAGGCGAATGACATGTAGTTCCTTACAGCGTCCTTTGAGAAAGCTCCAGCGAAACACGTGTCAGGAGGACACCTCTGACACACCCCCCAGCCTCCGTCTTGCAGCCGATTCCGGCTATCATCACCTGCGGCGTCTCCCATCAATTTGGTGATGGGCCCCGCTCCCCCGCCTGAGTATCCTCCGGTTGCCATCCTCACCGCTGATCCCGGCATCCACGCGGCGCATCCCGTCAACCTGAGGACGGGCACCGCTCTACAGCTAAGTCATTCAATCCTCACTTTCCCCCTTTTTTCGTGCCCTCACTCTGGCACAAACACTTTGCAGCACCCTTAATTGCAATCCAGCCTGTATACATACATACGTATTAGCTGGAAACTGTTGTGCTGTTCTAAATTCTTATTAACCTCATGTATGCCAGCTGCATTTGGTCATGATAGAAAATCAACAGAAGTCTCATATATATCTGCCTTTCCATTTTTTGTAACTTTGTGATACTATTGTTACCAGCAGAGCAAAAAGTGTTTAGGTGGCAACTGTTTCAGTTTATCTAAAAAAACATTTGAAGTCCGCTGTTTACAACATTTAGAGTTTTACAGCACTTATTCTTATCAATCCACCAGTGAGGGGTAACATTGTGGTCACAGTTTATTGATTATCGTTCAATTGGTTGTGCAGTTACAATTATTAACAGTGTTATCACAGTGTTTTATTTGCAAAGAGTGAATTCCACGGCAACCGGTTGTTATTTTGCCTGGCCATTTGGCAGGGGAATGACAGATGTCAATTTACCCAAACCCCACCAACAAAAACCATACAGACCAGTCAATTGATGAGAAATATCCTCAGGCTGCCACAGAGGTCCCAGTAATACTATACTGATACTGGTGGCTAACCAGCTGCTCCAGCAGCGAGGACACATTCACTATTTCAACTAAATAATTATTCTTTTATTGTACCTATGCAATTAGGGGTTAAATGAGCAGACCTTCCTTTTCTTCTCACCTCTTTCTATCATCCAACTGATATTTTAGGGAAGGTGTTGGCGCTGCTCACCTCTCTCATCCACCATTGGATACATCCAGTAGATGGTAGACAGCAGAAGGTGAGACACGCTACAGACAACAACCCAATTTTTACCTATATACCTGCTCAATGCTCTCTCATCAGTCGTGTCATATCTTGATCTCCCTGCAATGCAGGCAGGTAACAGGGTGAGATACTGCTGGCACTTCTGAAGGCAGAGGCACTTACTTTTCCTTGGGTATCAACACGTGTGTTCTCTCACTATGATAATTTTACTACCATACATCACTGGATCGCCTGATTCCGTTCCGATCTCAGCAGCTAAGCAGTGATTGGCCAGCTTAGTACCTGTGGGCAGGACTCACTGGGAATATCAGGTGTTGTATTATCACAGAATAGCAGAAATACTCAGTGTCTGACCCTAAATTATAATCTGTACTAACTCTGCGCTTCACCACCTGATATTGCAGCTCATTGTCTCATACTGTGTCTCTTGGACAGAGGTTACATATACGTATACCTACTGTACATATATTGTTTCATATTTGTGTCAAGCGTCTCAAATTGGACTACCTGTTCCAAATAACCTCTAGCATTTGTGCTAACTTAATCATTACTACTATTACAAATTTTTTGTTGACAGGTAGATCCGAGTTTTACTCCATCATTGCGCCAGCTTAAAAGATATATTCCGGACTCTCAACGCAAGGTGACCAGTCAAATCACTTGTGAGCTAACACAGGTGACGTGTTCACCTTTTCTCCTCTTTTAGCGCATATTTATTAAAAGTTAATTTTTACTTAATCACTCAATTTACACCTTCACCATTACTATTTGTCAAGTGTGCCCCAAAAAACCTCACGTATGTTCTCTTGTAGTCATCTTCGTGACAACCCCCTTTTTTTCAGTTTCATTGCTGAACATCCTTTGGGAGCAACACCAACCAGACACTGCTAATCATTTAGATATTGCAGTAATTATGTTGGTAATTAAATGTATTGTTTAAATTAATTATTCCCATCAGCCTGTGCCAATCCCTCCCGTCTTCCTCATACGTGTATGCTGACACCCAGTCCGTGTGTAAATGGAGACAGTCAATGATATTAATATGCAAAAAAGGGCAATGGCTGTCCCAGCGCAATGGCTGAGTAGTTACAGGGGTATAAGGTACAAGGAGCAGGGTGCAGAGGTTGGCAGTTACAGGGTGCAAGGAGGGATGGTGCAGAGGTGGAAGGTACACAGTGCAGGGTGTAGAGGTGGGCAGTTAGACATGCAGGGAGAGAAGGCACAGGGTGCAGAAGTGGGCAGTTACAGGGTGCAAGGAAAGACAGTGTTGGGTACAGAAATGTTAGGTGAGGGGTGCATAAGTGGAAAGTACAGGGTTCAGGGGTGGGCAGATACAGGGTGTTGGAATGAAAGTTGCAGGGGTGTCAGCTGCACAGAAGGCAGTATCAAGGTACAGGGGGGTTAGTTGAAGGGTGCAAGTGGACATGTGCAGAAGGCAAGTAGACAATAGAAGAGTAAGGGACTAATAGTTAGTAGAGGCTGGGTTAAACAATAGATTAGAGGGGGTGTAGCACAAGTAGGGTTGCCACCTCACTCATCACCAATTCCTGGAGATCTCCCCACCGAACTGTAATTTGCGTGCGCTCCTGGGGAAAGTGGGTGTGGCCTATTATTGGAATAGGGTGTGGCCTCTGTAATACAGACATATTCAAGTCCCTATTGTTACATTATATATAATATATATATATAAATGTAGGAATGATGCATGTTGGTGATATCCATCATACTGTTACAGTGGTTCCACACTGAGCAGTGTGAGAGACTATACTAAATTATGCTGCTATATTTCTTTTATTGATGTTTTTTTAATATGTTAACTTTTGCCTATATTTATGTATGTTGGGAGCATGTGCAATATATGGCTGTTCAATACACTGTTACAGCGGGCCACGCTGAGCAGTGTGAATGGCTTTTAGTGCATAAATGCCCCTAATATATAAATTATTAGGTTGAATATGTAATACTACCTGTGACAGAACCTGTGAACATCCAAATGTTAAATTCCATATTATATATAACATGGCTAATGCATAATCAATATATTAATTACAAGTGTAATGTATAAGGCCATATGTAACCTTAAACTGTAGGACCCTAATATGTGCATATTTACTATGCCCTGTGAATCTAAGTTTTTGAGTACATGTAAATACGGCCAGTCCCTGATCAAACTCAACCGCAGTGGTGCCTGAAATGAAGATACATATCATTACCAGGTCTGTCCGCATATTACGAGTGGGGTTGTCCCCTTGCATGCGTGAGTATGATGTCGCGTCATCGCAGGTTCCCTGCACATGCGCAAGAGACGCGCAACATTTTTATACAAAGAACTGTCAGGAGTACTCTCGCGATGTCGCTGAGTACTCGCGCATGATTGCCAAGGCAACGCGGGAGTCATGCGCATGCGCAGATCTGTTTTCCGGACGCTACCCAATTAAGGGTAACCAAATAACGTATATATATCTCCCTGCACCCTGATCACTTTAACTTTAACCCCTGAGGAAGTCCCACCATAAGGAGAAAAGGGACGAAACCGGTTGGGTAGAATACCTCTCCATCCCCCACTGGCATTACTATCAGATAAGATATAAATCTTTTTTGCCAATGTACGGGTCCACCTGTCACTGTTTTTATGTACTTTTTTAACTGTCATATATTGTTTTTTGAATAAATGTTTACTGTTTACAAAAACAATATCACGCTATGAGTCCTTCCCTCTCTGGGAGACTTTTTTGGTTTTAAGGCTCCTGGAGGACACTCGCTGGAAATAGTACCAGGATATATATGATCTGAGTGTGAGTCTATTTAAGGAATTTTACCTTTGAAAACTATTCCTTTTTTTCACAAGGGGCCTTATTTTGGTTCATTCTTTCTGACAAAATCCTTCTTAGATGGGCAACACCATGTGCACTGCAGGTGGGGCAGATGTAACATGTGCAGAGAGAATTAGATTTGGGTTGGGTTTTACTTCAAAGTGAGATCTATATTGCAGTGTAAAAATAAAGCAGTCAGTATTTTCCCTGCACAGAAACAAAATTACTCACCCAAATCTAATTCTCTCTGCACATGTTACATCTGCCCCCCCCTGCAGTGTACATGGTTTTGTCCATCTAAGAAGGATTTTGTCAGAAAGAATGAACCAAAATAAGGCCCAAGGTGATTTGCATGTGCATACATTTTTATACCACAAGGTGGCGTAGTTCACCTATCTATATTTCTTATGCACAAGCACCTATGAGAAAAATTCTTTTTTTCAAAGTCACAAAATAACCACCTGTAATAATACATCCCTCCTGCCACTTTCCCCATGTCTGGAATGTTCCATTGAGACGTGCCGACAGGAGAGAAAGTGAAGGAAGGACATCGTCTGATTGAAAGACATCACTATATGAGAGCATTCACTTACTTGCTGATACGCATATAAAAGTATCTAAGAAGGATTGTTATATCACGTATCGTTTAAAACACTGAAGGCGCAGAGGTCATACCACTTTTCCATACGTACTTTCTTGGTCCTACGGAAATTAGGACAACCTGATGACCTCCGACGACACAGTCACAATTTCTGGAGTGTTTTTTTCACTTTATTATTTAAGTTTTTTATTGCAACCACCATTCCACGGTGTGCATTGTGAATTACTGTAAATTACTGGTTAACACTTAGCAAGTGATAGCGCTGCAGGTGCACCACACACCTTATATATACATATATATATATATCTATAGGGATTTGTAGCGGCCCGGCACTCCACTTCAATGTGCAGCTTCCTCGGTGCCTTCTGGATAAATTTGCTAGAAGGTAACAAACAAACAGTGGCAATCGATAGGTTTTTTCAAACTGGTGTATTAAAGATGACCATACCAACGTTTCAGGGACAAGCCCCTTTGTCAAGGTGTAGGTGAAAACAGTGCTTGTAAAACGTGACAACTTAAAGTAGGGGTGAGTGCAATGAACATACCGTGTCTCTTCGTCCCGTGTCGCCAGGGAGCCCACTGCCGGAAGTGGCTGGACCGGAAGCAAGTCGCCGGTCCCAGAGGCGGATGTACGTGTGAATGGCTTGCATGGAACGCAATCTATCTTCTATTACTATAGTAACCGCTCTGTGACAGTGATTCTCCGGCGGCCGCGGGAGGTGCGCTGCACGGGAATATATAACATACACTTGTAAAACCAAAATAGCATTAAAAACTACATATCTAAAACAACATATAAAAAATAAATCATTATATGACATACGAATATACAGGATCACAGCACCGCCAGCTGTGATCCGTATCTGGTGAAAAAATCATTAGTGACAAATGCTATAGTGAAACATCTTAATAAGAGAAGAATTCTACCATTTCATTGAACAAGAATATCATTCGGAAATAATAAGTCATAATATATAACACATATACACATATATATATATATATATATATATATATATATATATACACATACATATGTATACATATATATACATACATATGTATACACATATACATACATGCTGTGGACAATGATCACCGCTGCACACTGACAGCCCGCCCCACTCATTTGAGAGCTGCCGCCACCCGCCCTCACTGCTCCACACCGCCCTGCAGCTCCCCGGGTTTTTATTTTACATGTGACAGTGACACACATAGTCCTGTGAGGGAGCATGGTGGGGGGGGGGGGGAGTGTCACTGACTGATGATGATGCCTGCCACTGGGACCATAGAGCTGGTAGCAGTAACGGGACAAGCGCGCCTGCAACCCCCCCCCACTCCACCCAACAGCTGCAACGCGATGTCTGGGACCATGGGCATGGCAGGAGTCACAGAACACATGGACCCCCCCCCCCTGTCTGACCTGCAGCAGCATGGTTTCTGCCAGTGGCACCATAGACTCTAGAGGCTGAGCCAACAGGGTTGAAAGAACCCATGGGCCCCCCCGACCTGCAGCAGCATGGTGCCTGCCAGTGGCACCATAGAGGCTGAGCCAACAGGAGAGACAGAACCCATGGGCCCCCACGACCTGCAGCAGCATGGTGCCTGCCAGTGGCACCATAGAGGTTGAGCCAGCAGGAGTGACGGAACCCACGGGCCCCTTTCGACCAGCCATATACCAGAAAGCAGAATCTTGAGCAGCAGCACCAAGTCAGCCAGTGGTAAGCTGACTCTTGTTGTTTTTTTGTGGTGCTGGGAGTAGTGATGATAGCCTCTCATTGCTCCCTGGCACAGAAGGGGCGATATATATGTATGGAGTCAGTGTACTGATGTATAGGGATGTCTAGATGGGGGAAGTAGTGATTATCAGTATTTTTTTTGGGGGGGGGGCACCACAAACTTTTTGGCAGGGGGGAGCAAATATTATAGTTACGCCACTGGTGCCGTGGGCGTTCAGGCAGAAGGGGGGCGGGCGGAAGGGCGTGCAGACGATCAGACAGGTGTGCGTCTGTGCGAAACGGAGGCGGGGGATAGAGAGGCAGCGGCGGCTGGCGGGTTGGGAGCCTGGATGCTTTTTTAGACACCCGAATTCCGGGATATTCCCGGAATCCGGGAGACTGGAAAAGCCTCCGGTATGGTTGCCTCCCAAAACGGGAGAATCCCTGAAATCTGGGAGAGGTGGCAACCCTAAGCACAAGGCAGTTAACTCCAGGTCACACTTTATCACACACATACATACACACACACTGTAACACATTGTGGCACACACACACACACACACACACACACATAAATACATACATACACACACTGTAACACATAGTGGTACACACACACATAATCACACACATACATACATACATACATACATACACACACTGTAACACATAGTGGTACACACACACATACATACATACATACATGCACACACTGTAACACATAGTGGTACACACACACACACACACATACATATACACACTGTAACACATAGTGGCACACACACACACATAATCACACACACACACACACACACACACATACATACATACACAAACTGTATCACATAGTGGCACACACACACACATAATCACACACACACACACACACACACACATACACTGTAACACATAGTGGCACACACACACACACATACATACATACACACACTGTAACACATAATCACACACATATAGAAATATTCACAGATAACATTTCTCCCCCTACATTCTCTCACTTTACAGGGTTCCTCCGTTCCCTCTGCTCTCTCCCCACGCTGCTGGTCTGGCTGAGTGATATGCAGCTCTGACCCTTGCGTCTACTCATAGGCGTGCGCACGGGGGGTGCCGGGGGTGCACAGGCACCTCCTAATGCCCCGCAGCCTGTCAGTGGGGTCTTGGTCAAGACAAACACAGTTTGACAGCGGTCACCTGTATGTATATTAGCAGCGGGAGCGTGGGCGGCCGGGTGCCGAGTATGAAGAGGGAGTAGAGGTCAGAACAGCGGGATCAGTGTAATGACAGCGCCAGCAGTAGTCCCCCGCTGCTGCGGAGCTCTGCAGACACTCTCGCGAGAAGATGATTTCATCATCTTGCGAGTCTGTCTGTGTCTGCAGCAGCCGCTGGGACTGTAATAATGGTGCGCCGTGCGGGACATGCAGGAGGCTCGGAGCTCATGAACGGCTATGGAGGAGCTCAGGCAGGGCGGCTGTGCTCGAGCCGACACTGCACAAAAAATGTGGCTGTTCTGTAAGTACAATTCTCTGCCTGGCTTCATACATAAGATACTATGATTGATGTGTGTGTGTATGTATAATATATATAATTATACATATACACACACACATCAATCATAGTATCTTATGTATGAAGCCAGGCACTCCACAGCCTTTTCAATACATTTTACAACAAGCATATAAACCCCCCCAGGCAACTAGCATGTGACCACCCCCCTTGGCAATAAGCATGTAACTCCCTAGAAATGAGCATATCATTTCTCCTAGCAATGAGCATGTAGCTCCCTCTAGCAACAAGCATGTAATCCCTAATAGGAATGAGAATTAAACCCCTGGCAAGAAGCATGTAGGTAAGCTTCACTTACTGTATGTGGCATAATATGTAATAGGCATTACGGTGTGTAGTGTAGCGTGTAGTAGGCATTACGGTGTGTTGTATAATTAGTAGTAGGCATTACGTTGGGTGGCATGATGTGTAATGGGCATTACGTTGGATGGCATTATGTGTAAAGTTATGTGTAATGGGCATTACAGTGTAAATTTTTGAAGCGCGCCTTCATCACACACTGTCCCTCTTTCTGGTGTATGTGTAGGGGAAATTATTAAATCTGAAGTGCATATAAATAAATAAGTCAACTTCAATTTAGTTTGCATTGACGCCTAATAGGAGGTGATGGACACGCCCAGTAAGCGGTAATGGACACACCCAGTAGGTAGTGATGGACACGACCGTCCAATGGTGCACCCCCTAATAAAATGGGCTGCGCACGCCTATGCGTCTACTCCTCCACTTCTTCCTGTTCCACTAGCAGCAACAGTCGGAACAAGTTGAAAGCCTGTCTCACCAACATGACAGCTTTAGTATAAGTACTTGACTTAAAAAAAAAAGTTAAGAAAATTGAAAGTCATCTGTACTCACCCCCCAACTCCTGTGCTTTATATGGTGGTGGGAGGGGTGCTGGAGACTAGAGAACCCAGCAGCCAGTTCCCTCTAGAAATGCTAGTGACAGTGAGTGAAGGAGGCAGAGTCATGTGTGCTGGAATCACAGGCTCCGCATGGCCCGTGGAAGTTCACTTTCACTTAAGTCACCCATATGTTTTATTCATTCAGAATTCGATGCCAATGAAATAAAGACTCGGACACAAATAATTGGACTCGTAGACAATAAATAATGACTCAGACAACTGTATAAATTGGAAAATTAAGGTCACAGCCAAAATTTATTCAATCGAATGGCTGGAAATTCAAGGATTAATCAAAAGTGGCCCAAGAAGCATGGCCCTCGGCAATCGCCTATGTATCACTGCAAAAATGGGCGTGGCCATAGCCACGCCCTGCGTAACCTAACTGAGTAGCTCAATTTTCCCATAACTGGCAGAGCACTGGTCCCTCCCTAAGATGGTGACCTGGTCCTCCCCTAAGGTAGTGACCGACTCGCCTCTCTCCCAGGGAAAATGCTAGCCAATTTCTGTCACGCTAATCTCTTTCAACCGAGGAGCCATGCTCTCCGCCCTCCATCACTCTTGCAAGGTCCTAAACCTTTGCACTTTTCCTTCGCCCTTCAATTTGCAAGGCCCTAAACCTTTGCAACTTCTCCTTCTCCTCCTCCAGCAAGGTCCTAAACCTTTGCACTTACACAACAAAATTTCTTACTTCGGGTGGGTGGGATTCAAAAATTGGCAAGAGGGATAATTTACCTCAGCCAACACTTATAAAACCTACCAAACTCCTCCCCCTACTCTGTCACTGCTTTCTAACCCACCTGACCTGCAACCAACCAGCACCTAGCACTAAACCACCAATGACAACTGCTCTACTAATTCTTACTACAAAAACAGGGTGCTTATTTCATCTCAAGCTTAGGTAAGCTTTTAATTCTATTAAGTCACCCATATGTTTTATTCATTCAGAATTCGACGCCAATGAAATAAAGACTCGGACACAAATAATTGGACTCGTAGACAATAAATAATGACTCAGACAACTGTATAAATTGGAAAATTAAGGTCACAGCCAAAATTTATTCAATCGAATGGCTGGAAATTCAAGGATTAATCAAAAGTGGCCCAAGAAGCATGGCCCTCGGCAATCGCCTATGTATCACTGCAAAAATGGGCGTGGCCATAGCCACGCCCTGCGTAACCTAACTGAGTAGCTCAATTTTCCCATAACTGGCAAAGTAATGGTCCCTCCCTAAGATGGTGACCTGGTCCTCCCCTAAGGTAGTGACCGACTCGCCTCTCTCCCAGGGAAAATGCTAGCCAATTTCTGTCACACTAATCTCTTTCAACCGAGGAGCCATGCTCTCCGCCAAAACGAAGGCCACCACCGCATGCCAGAGTCCGCCACCCAGCTAGAAATCCTCACATACCCAGCACTCCCAACAAGGCTGTGACAAATAGCTTCATCCCTTCCCTATTAAGATGCACTCCATCTGCTCTATAAAGCTCCACCTGCTCATATCTGATCCCCGGGTGCTTAATTACAAAACCTCCAATGCCCTAGATAAACTTGGACACTGCTGCATTAAGCTTTCTCCTCACCTTATCCAATGCAGCTCCTCCTTGTGTCCCTCTCCATACCCTCCTCGGAATCATCTCCGACCAATACAACCTCACTCCGGGCCATCTCTCTTTTATGCCCTGAAGATCATTCTTAATTGCCATAATCAATTCAACGCCTTTGCACGACCCTAAGTCGTTACCACCTGCGTGAATGATCAGCACATCTGGAGCACCCCACTTCTTCTCTGAATTCAATAATATGTCCCATAATCTGAACCAGCAAAGGCCTCTCACACCAATCCACTTCACCCTACCAGCCCCTTTGGTCCTGATCTCGTGCTTTCCTGCCCAATATACATATGAGTGTCCTACAATCCACACCCTACCCACCACATCAGCCGAACCTAAAATAAAATTATACAGAATAACCATTAGAAACTTAAATTACTTAACATAACTAAAGCAACTAGCCAAGGTAAGGTAAACTGAGTTGTTTAGGCTACCCAGATGGATGTGAACAACACAAAACCTCAGATTTTAAGAGGAAAAAAGTGAAACGCCATCCAATCCCCCTTTATAAAAGGCAGGTGGCTTATGGCCCTGGGTTACCTAAAGAACAAACTCGCCAGGAGCGCGCTCTCTATAACTTATCCCCTCTTATATACGCCTTAAAAGCTGAAGATTTCCATCTACCCAGCCGCTTGATTGCCTCCTCTGAACTGCCCGCTACTGATGCGCAAGTTGCTGCTCCAATCCTAAAGGAATGAGTCCCATATTCTTCCTCCGGGAGGCCCAAAGCCACCAAACATTTACCAAACACACTAGAAAATTGAAATTTGGTTAACGGCGTACCATCCTTATGCACTAACCACTGAACCCCCCCCCCTTTGGCCTAACCAAAGCAAAGTTGTTTGCTAATTCCACCGGACAGGTCCCCTTATTCTCCTCTGCCTTCAAAGAAATCCAGCGCCCCTTACCCAGCTGATCTGTTTTTGATATCTGAATCTTTATCAACGCTAAATCTTTTTTAATCACCACATTCTCTTTCAACACCCCAGAGACCACACACAATTTATTTCTTGCCACTAACTCCCCAATCCTAAACGCCCCAAAAAACGCAACCACAAACGCCAAACCAAAAAGGGCTGATTCATACTCATCCACTGCCACCCCCGAAACTGCTGTGACTAAATCCTGCAGTAAACCCTGATCTATGGGCCTTCTCAAATCTCCTTCCACCCTCTGTTCTCTGGCCCACCCCTTTAATGCCTTAGACAACAGGAATGACTTGGTAGGATCTTTTTGACCCTTCAATTTAGAAAAATAAGCGATTCCCGCCAAAGCCCCGGACATTGCTGCCTTAGATCTACCTTCCTGGTGGCAAGCCCACACAAATTCTAACATAACTTCCTCTTCGCACTTACCCTCACCCCACCTTGCTGTAAAAACCGACCATTCATTCCAAGCCGCCGAGTAACTTCTCAGCGTACTTGGGGCCAAAGCCTTCATGGCTAAACTCTCGATGCCGGCTCGATGATCTGCCATAATTGAGAAGGACATAACACACCATTAAGATCTGCTGTCGGGGCCAGCCTCCTGAACCTATCCCATTGGAACCTAGATAATGCATCCGCTATTTCATTCTTCACCCCTGGAACATGCCTTGCCGAGAAAGAAATATTCTCCTGCAAGCATCGCAGAATGAGATGCCTAAGTAACCGCATTACCCTTGGACAATCTGACCTCTGATTGTTAATTGAATGAACTACTCCCAAATTATCACACCAAAAAACAATGTTCTTGTTAGCAATCTGCCTAGCCCATAGTTCCACTGCTACGATTATTGGAAAAAGCTCTAATAGCAACATACTAGCAGTAAATCCTTTCACCCTCCAATCCACCGGCCACGCCTCTGCACACCAGTGCCCCTTAAAATATGCTCCAAAACCTACTGCCCCAGATGCATCCGTAAACAATTGCAGCTCGTCATTTGCCACCGCCTCCTGCCAAATCCTAACCCCATTAAAATCCTGCACGAAACATAACCAAACTTTCAGGTCCTCTTTCAATTCCGCGGAGATTCTTACTTGATGATGAGGCTTC
This sequence comes from Crinia signifera, assembly GCF_055691185.1. Classification (NCBI taxonomy): domain Eukaryota; kingdom Metazoa; phylum Chordata; class Amphibia; order Anura; family Myobatrachidae; genus Crinia; species Crinia signifera. The sequence continues at coordinate 107,744,022 of NC_139218.1, read as the reverse complement.
CTAACCCCCGCAGTAGCTCTCTCCAACCTTCTACAAAAAACTCTGCCCATTGGGATTACCCTACAGGTGAAATTTAATAACCCCAGCAACGATTGCAACTGCTTCAACGTGACTCTTTTCACCTCTAAGAACTCTTCCAACTGCTCCTTCAACCTCGACACCTTTTCTTCTGGAAGCCTGCAAATACCCATTACTGTGTCTATCTCAATACCCAAGTAAGATAGCCTACTAACAGGCCCCTCCGTCTTCTCCTTTGCAATAGGTACCCCCAGTACCCAAAACAATGCACTGGTTGAAAAAAGCAACTCACTACACACCTCACTATCCGCCGGACCTATCAGCAAGAAGTCATCCAGGTAGTGGGTCACCCCTTGCTGCTTGCAACCTGCCTTAATACACCACTGCAGGAAACTGCTAAAACGCTCAAAAAATGAGCATGAAACTAAACAACCCATCGGTAAACATCTGTCTATATAAAATTCCCCTCCTAACTTAAAACCCATAAACTTGAACGATTCCGGGTGTAAAGGCAAAATCCTAAAAGCTGATTCCACATCTACCTTAGCCATCAGGGCTCCCTTACCGTACCCCTGCACCAAACTTAATGCATGCTCAAACAATTCATAGCTAACGCTACAAACCTCCTGATCTAACGCCTTATTCACTGAGCCCCCCTCTGGATAAGATAAATGCTGAATCAACCTATATTTCCCAGGCTCTCTCTTAGGCACCACCCCAAGTGGAGAAATACATACTGTAGATCCGCAATTGGGGGCTCCCTGAAAGGTCCTACCATTCTACCTAAGTTTACCTCGCTCTGCACTTTTTTCCGAACCACCTCTAGGAAATCCCTAGCTGACTTCAAGTTTCTATTTGCCGATGCAATAACCCTATCTATAACCGGTAAACGAAAACCCTCTGAAAAACCCTGTAATAAAAAGGCTGCTTCCTCCCTAAGAGGATAGAGCCCTAACCACCTCTTTAACTCCTCAATCCTAACTGGCGACTCCGCCTTGCCTATTTCCAGGCCCAGCCTCTCCCCTCCCGGCTGCTTGCCCCCTTGATCTTGCACACTCTTTTGCTGGGTGGGTCCCGCTGCATTGCAAGCACACGTGTCTGTACCTACACCCTGTTCCTTTTGTGCACTGCCCGTTATTAAACGCATAGCATTTTCCCCTCCCGGGCACACTGTACCCGGGCTTGTTAAGAAAAAGCTGTCTTCGCCCCCCACCTGCTTCACTTGACCCCCTCATTTGCTGGGTAACCTCAAACCATACTTCCACATCCTTAAACCCTAAACTAAAAACTCTCTGCCCATCCTGCTTTTTTCTAAAAAGCTCATCGTACTGCCTCCACGCATTAACCCTGCCTGTTGAATACATGTTATGTATTAGATGAAAATACTTAAACATATTCATATGCTCTGATGGTCTGGTTTCCGTGTAACATGCTGCAAACACATAAGCCCCTGCCAGCCAGTTGGTATAAGACCTCCTAGCCTCCTCTGCTGCCGGGCCTTTTGCCTTGGCTGCATCCAATTCTTTCTTTGCTTCATGTGTTATAGCAAACATGTCCACGAAACGCCCCTTCTTTATTTTGTCTCTAATTTTAGACCTCACACCCCTCAATATAGCCGTGTTAGAACAATGCACCGCGTCACCTGATGCATCCGGACCTACCCTGGCTGCACTGCTAGCTACACTCCTCGAACTTCCTGTTCCCTTTTTCTTTCCCCTAATTTTCTGCGCAAAGTACTTCATCAGCTTGCGCGGCCTACCATCTGAGCTAGATGAATCAGTGGAACTGTCTGAATGCGACCCTTCCGCCTGCTGCTGTGCTGCGTGCGTGATCTCACCTGTTCCTGATGTCGACGGCCCCGCCTGCTCTTCAGTTCTAACCGTCTGTCCCACGCCGCGCAGTGCGCCCACCGCCACTTGACTCGATGATTCCAGGACTTCAGATATGCTTCCAGGCCCTGCGCTCTCCGAAACCGCCTGCAAAGTAATACTAACAGGAACAGAGTTCACAACATTTACTTCATCCGCGTCTAATGTAATAACCCCCTCACTGCCACCATGCTCCCTGTTCGGCCCCCCTCCCTGCCCAACCTGCTGAAGCGCTGCCGTTACCATGGGAGGTGCGGCCTCCGGAATGGGCGGGGGCGGGGGTGGGGGTGGCAATTGAAAATTGCTTTGCTGCGCTGAGGTGATTACGGCCTGCTGGCCACTAACCCCATAAAAACCACCCGGAGCTTGCCCGAATCCCTGATTTATTGCCCAAAATTGCTGACCCTGGTTACTAGGTACAGTGCTCATCCAAGCCTGACCCTGTGGCTGATAAAATGGCTGCTGCATGCTCCCCCACTGCGGCCCCGCTGGCCACTGCCCCTGCACACCCTGCTGCTGGACTGCCGCGTTAAAATAGGGAGACCAACTCCTGAACTGAGCCGTTTGGACCGCGGCTACATTGTTTACCGCCCCACCCACTGCCTGGTGCTGCGCTATCGGCACCGGCCCCCGCACTAACACTGGTGTAGGTGGGGGCTGTGAGTAGTTTGGCAAAGGAGAGGATCTAATCCTAACAATGGGTGTAAATGCACCCCTCGCTGACTGAGGTGACTGCCAATCATTTATCCTAATCTCCTGCTGCCTGCTGACAGGGGACAAGTTAACTGACTGCCCCCGCTGCTGCATGTCCCCAGCTCCTAAAGCTGTAGGACTGCCCACTGCCTGCTGAAAATATTCAGTGGACAAAATGTCCGCCTGCGATAAGGGGGCGGGGCTAGCCGCCACCTCTGTACCCCCACTCTCTGACCTGGGCCCCCCCCTTTGCGTATCACCGCCGACTGAGGGTGACCCCCTGCCCTGCGCCCCCCTAGCCAACCAAGCCTGCATGCCGGAAGGCGAGGGGGCCGGGCGCGGCGTGCCTACTGCCGCGGCCGCCATTACAGGATCCTGCCCCCCGGCAAAGCGAGCAGCCGCCCGCCCCGCCGACCCACTGCGTCCGCGCGCCCTCCCTCTTACTCCCGCCATGTTAACCAGGGGAGCTGGGGCCAGGCGCGAACCCCCCACCGCCGCCGCCGCTGATAAGCGCACTTCCCTGGAGACCTGGGAGGACGCGGCGGCCTGTAACGGCCTAGCCGCTTCCACCAGCCGCCGGGGAGGGGGCGCGTTGCGGCGAGGGCGAGACATCCCACTACCTACAGAAAACTTTTACCACAGTTTGTGCTGAAAGCCAGCAGGTGCAGGAAATAACTGCAGCCAGCAGCCAGACACTGACAAAGGGGATAATGACAGAAAATTAAAACACTCAAAAACGGACAGAAGAAATTTATACACAGAGATAGACAGAGTAAGAAATAGAAAGCTTAGAGCAAATAGAATATAGAAAAATAGTAATTAAAGCGATACTTAGCCTATCCAGACTCCAGAGGGACCGCAATCTCCAGGGAATCAAAAATTGGCAAGAGGGATAATTAAGGCGCCTAGAGAATTATGCTGTTTTATCTTATATCTATTACTTAACACTTAAGCCTAGAAATAACTCACACTGACACCTTAACTAATAAATAAGACACGGACACCAACTGCGTAAGTTTAAAGGTCATCTAGGATATTTATTTAAAGATGGTATGACCCTAATTGTTTAGGGATGGCAAGAAGAAGCACTTGAGACCAGCACCCTCAAAACGCGGATGCCCCTCATGGCGGCGACCAGGTCGCCCCACTCGCTGGCATCACTCAAATAACTTGTGCGTACAGCCCGCTCCGCAGCGGCATGCCACGCCCCTCCTAGGGCCAGACGCGGGCACTTCCAGGAAGTGTCCAGCGCCCCACCGCGTTGAGTCGGGACTCGCCTACCTTCTTGGCAGAGGGGCGGGCCATACCCTACGGAGACCACCTGACACCACACTTGAGTGCTGGTCGAGAGCGCTCAACCGCCGATTGTAAATCAAACTAAATTCCAATTTGGTGAAGGCTCAAAAAGCCCATGTAGCACTTTAAAAGGGGAGGGAGGGTGGGAATCCAGACTCAAAGAGGAAGTCCTTCCTGCCTGCTTGCCTATAAGTACCCCTCTTTAAGCTGACGCCCCCCAGCTACCCCATAGGGCAGAGCTACCTGCCACTCATTATTTGCCTCAGGCTTTATCTTGACATTCACAACTTTATTTAACTGCTGCAAATTCACAGGCTCTTAATTACACTCGAGCTTATGCAGCCCTCGTTACATCTAAGGCGCCTAGAGAATTATGCTGTTTTATCTTATATCTATTACTTAACACTTAAGCCTAGAAATAACTCACACTGACACCTTAACTAATAAATAAGACACGGACACCAACTGCGTAAGTTTAAAGGTCATCTAGGATATTTATTTAAAGATGGTATGACCCTAATTGTTTAGGGATGGCAAGAAGAAGCACTTGAGACCAGCACCCTCAAAACGCGGATGCCCCTCATGGCGGCGACCAGGTCGCCCCACTCGCTGGCATCACTCAAATAACTTGTGCGTACAGCCCGCTCCGCAGCGGCATGCCACGCCCCTCCTAGGGCCAGACGCGGGCACTTCCAGGAAGTGTCCAGCGCCCCACCGCGTTGAGTCGGGACTCGCCTACCTTCTTGGCAGAGGGGCGGGCCATACCCTACGGAGACCACCTGACACCACACTTGAGTGCTGGTCGAGAGCGCTCAACCGCCACTGCCTTGGCACTCCTACCCCGCCGGGTTAAACTGTGCCACAGGCCCGCCACCCTAAAACAACAACCTACGCCCTAACTACACTAAACTAGTGAGAATGTCCTGCAGAAAAATTGCCATACCGGGATCCGATAGGTGAACCCCGTCTGGCCTATATAACTTGGGGCTGGTTTTCACAATGGTGGGATGCCTGACTGCTTTACCACCTTTCGCCACTATGTACCTGGACACTGCGTGGTTCACTTTCTTTCTGGCCTTCTCAACAGCCTCTATGCTCCGACACCCCCGCCATGTGAAACGGGGCACTATGTCTGACCATACCAGTAATACACCTGGCCAACGCTCTTGTATCCTCGCCATGTCTTTCTCAATTTGTATGGTTAATGCAATGCCTGTCCGCTTGACCAGGTCATTGCCTCCCAGGTGTATTACTAAAACATCAGGTACGCCTAATCTCCTAGCTTTGGAGACTAGCAGGTCCCACAGGCCATCCCACTGAAAACCCCTAATGCCCAGCCAGTGCACCTCCCGTGCCCGAGACAGCACCGGGGCCGCGGCTGCCAATGGGTGCCTAGCAGCCCAATATATGTATGAGTGCCCCACTAACCAAACCCTGCCCAGAGTCCGTGAGGAAGGGGGAGGGGCTGAAAAAGATAAAGCCTAAGGTTAGCATATAACATTATACTGTAAGACACAACTGGAATGCATTGACTATAGACCCGAGTGAAGGGGAAAAATCTTAAAAAACCTCTGGTGGACTGTTGGGGGAAGCCAATTGTAATTAAGTCCCCTGCAGAGGAAAAAGTAAAAAAATTCCCTTCACACCGTCGATTCCGGAACGCTAAAGTTCCAAAACCGATTGTAAACAATATGTTTTCGGGTCAGCGCAACAGGCGCTATCTACAACTTATCTAACCTTATATATTTCTTATAGGCGGCTGACTTCCACCTCCCCACCGCTTGAACTGAGGACGGTGGAAGCCCCGCTGCGGCTGCGCAAGTTGCCGCCCCGATTCTGAACGAATGCGTTCCATACTCTTTCTCGGGGAGACCCAATGCCGCGACACACCTCCGAAACACAGCCGCAAACTGGAATCGGGTAAGTGGCCCCACCTCTTTGTGTGCCAGGAACTGTGCCGCGGTGCCTGGTCCGCCCGAGACATACACTTCAGCCAGGGATACAGGGCATATCGCCTTATTGCAGTGCGCTCTCAATGTAATCCAGGCGCCCTTCCCCGCTTGGTCTGTCTTAGACCTCCCTATCTTGCAGAGTATCTTCCCCTCACGGAAAACCACATTTTCTTTGAGGAGCCCAGAAAGCGCGCGCTTGTTCGCTGCCACTAACTCGCTTACTCGAAAGGCCCCAAAGAATGCAAAGGAAAAGGCCACCTTGAAGAGCGCCGCTTCATAACCATTCTCTGCCACTCCATTCAGACACTGCATAAGGTCCCCCAGCATGCCCTCATCTACCGGGCGACGTGAGTCTGGAACCCCTGGCTGTGCCCTAGCCCACCCTTTTAGAGCTTTGGATAGTACAAAAGACCTGGTAGGGTCTGGCTCGCCTAGTAACTTGGAATGGAACGCTATCCCAGCCAAAGCCGCCGCCATAGCCGACTTTGACCTGCCGCTTTTATAATGTTCCCAGACGAAGGCCAGTAACCGGTCCTCGACCGACTTACCCTCTGCCTCCGGTGAAACCCGAAAGGCTGACCAATCCCTCCAAGCCGCCCCATAAGCTCTACGTGTGGACGGGGCCAAAGATAGCAGGGCCAGTGACTTCATGCCGACTCTATGACCTGCCATACAAGAGGGGGACATCTGAGCCCTGTGACGGCCGCCTCCGGTGCCAGCTCGCAAAATCTCTCGAACTGGAACCTCGAGAGTGCGTCTGCTATGCTGTTGTCGACACCCGGGACGTGTCGGGCCCTAAAGTGTATATTGTGCTGCAGACAATGCAAAACTAGGTGTCTTAGCAGGCGCAATGCTTCTGGCGATGTGGCCCTCTGGTTGTTAATCGCATGGACAACTCCCATGTTGTCGCACCAGAACACTATGTTCCTGTCCGCCAACTGGCTGGCCCACAGCTCGACCGCTACAATTATGGGAAAGAGCTCCAGCAGTAACAGATTGACCGTGAAACCGCGGTCCATCCATGACTGTGGCCATGGTGCGCAGCACCATTCACCCTGCAAGTAGGCCCCAAATCCCGTCGAGCCCGCAGCATCCGTGTACAGCTGTAGTTCCACACTGGAGGCTGGGTCCGCCGGCCACAGCAGCTCCCTGTTAAAATACTCCAGGAAAGTGGACCAGACCGCTAGGTCACCCTTTATCTCTCGCCCTAGCCTGACTGTATGGTGTGGGTCTCTTACCCCCGCTGTGGCCCTCTCCAGCTTCCTGCAGAACACCCTCCCCATAGGGATGATGCGGCAAGCGAAATTGAAAGATCCCAGCAGCGACTGAATCAGCCGAAGCTGGACCCTCCCCTTCCGCCGGCACTCCTCGATCAGCGCCTGCAGCTTTACCACTTTATCCTCTGGCAGCCTGCAACATCCACCCTCAGAGTCTATCTCGATACCCAAATATGATATCACCCTGGTGGGACCCTCTGTCTTGTCGGCTGCTATGGGAACCCCCATGGCTGTTAATACATCTTTGGCCCTTTCCAGAATGCGCTCGCATGTGTCGTCATCTCCTGGTCCCACAAAAAGGAAATCATCCAAATAGTGAGCCACCCCTTTGCAGCTCGCACTTTCCTGTATGCACCAATGCAGGAAAGTGCTGAATCTCTCAAAGTAGGAACAGGAGACCGAACATCCCATGGGCAGGCATTTGTCAATATATATGCCCCCCTCTAACCTGAAACCCATAAAGCGGAATGAAGTGGGGTGCAAGGGGAGCAGCCGGAAAGCGGACTCAATGTCCAGTTTCGCCATTAGTGCCCCTTGACCAAAACCCTTCACAATCTCCAGAACTTCATCGAAGAGCTGGTAATGCACACTACACTGTGATTCCGGTATGGCGTCGTTGATCGACCTTCCGGGGGGGTAAGACAAGTGTTGTATCAACCTGTACTTCCCCGGCGTCTTCTTAGGGACCACGCCTAAAGGGGAGAAGCACATGTTGGGCAAGGGTTCGGTCGCAAAGGGGCCCGCCATCCTTCCCAGCTCTATCTCCGCATACACTTTTTGCCTCACAACCCCTGGGAAATCCCTGGCCGATTTCAGGTTTTTATGGGATCTCACTAAAACAGACTCGGGTATGGGTAACTGAAAACCAAACTTAAAACCCTCAAATAAAAACTGTGCCGCCTCCCTATCGGGGTAAAAGGCTAGGAGGCGAGCCAACTCGTCCAGGACTATGGGGGAGTGTGCCTTACTTGTTGCTAGGCCCTGCCTCACCCTGTTCCTGGGCCCTTCCAGACTTGCAGGCTTTTCCTGAGTGTCCTGCCCCACACCAACGGCACTCGTGCCTGTAGCGGCATTTTGCCCCTCTCTCACATTTCCCGTCGTTAAAGGCAAAACACCTGCCCTTGCCCGGGGTCTTTGCCCCGGGTTTCCCCCCGAGAAAGGGCTTCCTGCCTGTCTGCTCAGTGGATGGCTGACCTTTCCCAATGACCTCCAGCCATATCTCCACATGTTTGCACCCCATGGGCATGGTTGTTGACCCCTCGTGAGCCCTACGAAACTTCTCGTCATAGTTTCGCCATGCGCCATTCCTGTAGCTGATGAATGTCTCGTTTACCAAGAATAAGTAGCGGAGAACATTCAAGTGCTCATCTGGCCTGGTGCTCAGGTAGCACGAGGAAAAGATGAGGAAACCCCTGAGCCAATTGTGGAAGCTCTTGAATGCGAGTTCCCCATTGGCTGAGGATTTCTTGGCCTTGTCGAATTCCTTTTTCATATCGGCCGTCAAAGTGAAGAAATCCACAAACTTCCCCCTCTTAATCCTCTCTTTAACTCCCCTACGGAGCCCCCTGGCTATAGCTGTATTAGAGCAGTGGACCTTATCCCCAGCCGTATCTGTAACGGGGGGTGGTGGCGCCTCCCTCTGTTTGCGCTTTGTGCCTTTGACCCTCTTAGCCACGGCTCGCGCAACTAACTTTGCAAGCTTGCGTGGGCGCCCAGACTGACCCTCGTCCCCGCTACTAGCTGTGGAGTGGTAAGACGATGATTCACATAACGAATTGTCAGTGTTCTCACCATCCGTGGATTCGGCCCCGTCCTCAGGTTCAGGCTCTGCTTCTTGCGCCGGCTTCTCTGAAGGCCTGGGCCTTGCTGACCCGCCAGACAGCCCCTCATCGCCGGAGGCGCCCCCGGTGTCCCTGTCGCTTGCGACCGCCATGGCGACCGGGGTAGATGACCTCTGACCCGACCCGGAAACTTGCAGGATTCCTTGCGTGGCACCCTGTGCCGAGCTCGAGGCCCTCCTGGCCCGGTCTGAACCTGTAGACATATCGGGAGACAAATGCAACGTATTACCGCCAGAGCCTGACGTCGCAGAAAAAACAGCCTCTCCCCCGGGTGCCCTACCCGTTTCTGCACTCCCCGCGCGTGTATAGTGAGAGCGCGTGGGGGTGAAGTTTGGCTGCTGCCCGTATGGGTGTGGCTGGACCCCACTCTGATAGGGATGCTGAAAACCCCGATGCCCAGCTAGGAGTGGGCTGGTGCTGGAATACTGGCCAAGCCGACCCGTAAGGCCCCTGCCCCGCCCCACCGTGTTGGTGGAAATATGGGAAAGGTGGCTGCTGTCCCCAGGTAGGCTGGTGTGACATTGGTTGCTGCACCGGTGTGTACCCTGTGTGGCCGGTGGATACCGCCGTCGGGAAAGGCCAGGCCCCCTGCTGGTGTGTGGTGCCCGTGGGCTGCTGGAAACCTGGGTAGCACGCTGGTTGATTTAAACCCTGGTGTCCCTGCTGTAAGGGAGCTGAGTGAGGGAACATCCCCTGTGGCACCTGGTTCAGCCCAGGGCCGTGGTGCCACGCTGCCTGCTGCCCCTGGCAAAACTGAGCCGCGGTAGGCCCCGTGCCATCCCCGCTGCCGTGGGTTAAGGCCGGTGGCCCCCCAGAAAAAACCCCCGACTGTGGGACAAAACTGCCAGGCAGTATAGGCTCCCCAGTGTGTGCCAGGGAGGCCTGCAGCGTGACCAGTGGCGGCCCCCTTATTAACGCAGGGAGCCTTGCTGGGCCCCCTGTAATCACCTGCATGGGGCTGGAGCTAGTTGTGTGCGGGGTAGATGGCCCCCCTCTGTCCCCATAAGGCAGCGCGTACACGGGGGCCCCAGGAGCTGGAGGAGGTGTACTCATCCCCCCTTGTCCCTCTTCGCGGTGGACCTGCACTCTGTGTACCCTAGTGCCTGGTGACATAGTGTGGGCAGCCAGCGCCTCGGCCGAGGTGCCTGGCATGCCCCCGCGTGTTGGTGTGTTACCTGCCTCGCTAGGCGCGGACTGGCGCTGTGCCCTTGCAGCCGCCGGGGACCGCGTGATCCCCGCGACGTGAGCTCCGCTGCTGCTGGGACTGCCTGCTGACAGGGGAACAATTCCACGCTGCAGCGCCGGGGAGAGAGGGCGCACAGCCTCGCGCTGGCGCTCTGTGGCCTCTGTGTACTGGGCCCTGGCCGGCGTTTTACCACCCCCACGCCCTGCAACAGTGATCAGGGGACGGGCGGCGTCTGCCAGCCAACGGGGGGGGGGAGCGCTGCGCTTGGGACGCCCTGACATCTTTAAGTAAAGTAACTAGCTGCAGAACAGAGAAAGTAGAAATACTTAGCTTCGTTTGTCCTTGCGCTTGGTCACACAGGATAGTCTCAGCAGAAATCCAGACTCAAAGAGGAAGTCCTTCCTGCCTGCTTGCCTATAAGTACCCCTCTTTAAGCTGACGCCCCCCAGCTACCCCATAGGGCAGAGCTACCTGCCACTCATTATTTGCCTCAGGCTTTATCTTGACATTCACAACTTTATTTAACTGCTGCAAATTCACAGGCTCTTAATTACACTCGAGCTTATGCAGCCCTCGTTACATCTTACCTCAGCCAACACTTATAAAACCTACCAAACTCCTCCCCCTACTCTGTCACTGCTTGCTAACCCACCTGACCTGCAACCAACCAGCACCTAGCACTAAACCACCAATGACAACTGCTCTACTAATTCTTACTACAAAAACAGGGTGCTTATTTCATCTCAAGCTTAGGTAAGCTTTTAATTCTATTAATTGTGCTTCTCAACATGCACAGCCGCGAATCCTGCCTGATCTGAGCTATAGTGGCAAGGGCTGTCAGAGTGGTTTGGGCACCAGGGCAGGGAGCTGACTCCGAGGGCACCTAGATACCAGCCAAAGGTTAGGTGATCCGCCAGTCATCCCATTCCTCTCCGAACGGGCATTCGCCGGATGGGGAGGGGGGGGGGGGGCGGAGGTCCATGCACCCGCCGCCTGGTGGAGAAGGGGGTCGTGAAGGACTCTGGCTGGTGCAGCTGGATGGTTTCTACTGCGCTGACCAATCGCAGCTGCCTCACTGACAGGGGGCGGGGCTTGCTTTCACAGCATGTCCCTGTCACTGAGGCACCGCTATAGGTTCCGCTTATAGAGGTTTTTTAGATGGGATTTTATTTGGGGCGAGGGGGAGCAGTGTCTGTAGTGTGCGATTGCGGAGCAGGATGAGGAGCTGCAGTCGACGGTGGAATATAAAGATTATGTAATATGCAGAGTAGACAGGCTGCGGCCGAGGGGGCGTGGTTACAAGCCTCGCGGGACGATGGGGCGGGGTTACAGAGCGGACCACTGTGACGTAGGTCCTGGTCACGTGCCGCGTAACCGTTAGAAGATCTAAGCACTAAGCAGCAATTGACAGCTGAATGGAAAGCACAGTGCCATAGCTTCTCCAAGTTCAGGGGATCATGTCAGGTGTGTTACTTGGGCGGTGACAGTGGGAAACGGAGCGATGACAAAGCGGGGTCCTGGTAAATGTGAGAGGAATCCCCCGTTATTTATGCCTGACCCGCGCGCTACAGCTGATGTGGCCATTGTATAACAGGACACTTGATGGGAGCCGATAAGGGGGGGGGGGGGGTCGCAGGAGGGAATTGGTTCATCTGTCAGAATGAACTTAGGTCTACAGTCATTAGGTCGACCCCATTAGGTCGACTGGCAGGAAGGTCGACCTGATTTAAGGTCGACATGGGCTACGGTCGACATGACTTAAGGTCGAATTTGCATAAAGGTCGACATGAGGAAGGTCGACTGGTCATAAGGTCGACATGGGTTTTTCACTGTTTTTTGAGCCGAATGTCGACACAGTCGACATGGACACAGTTGGCAATGAGAATCGGACCCTCGCATCGCTCGCTTCTTTTGCAATGCATTGGGCACGGTGGCTCGCTTCGCTCGCCACATCTTTAATAACCTCCTCCACGCCCTAGTGGATGGTAGGGCATGAAATACCGCCTGTCGGCTCAAAAAACAGTGAAAATCCCCATGTCGACCTTATGATAAGTCGACATTCCTCATGTCGACCTTTATGCAAATTTGACCTTAAGTCATGTCGACCTTGGCCCATGTCGACCTTAAGTCAGGTCGACCTTCCTGCCAGTCGACCTAGTGGGGTCGACCTAATGACTGTAGACCTAAGTTCAGAGCCGGCCCTAGCCTAAATGACGCCCTAGGCAAGATTTTGGCTGGTGCCCCCTACCACCGCCACTAGTTCTGCCTCTGACCCTGCTCCCCTTTCGCAGCACCATCAACCCTCATCATAGCAGTCATCATTTTGGTGCCCCTACCCGCAATATTTTAAATAGAAACAGTGCACATTCAGTGCGCAGCCCAAACAGGGGTGTGTTCTTGCTGGGAAGGGGCATGGCCACCCAATAGTACCCCCAATTCAAATTATGCCACACAGTAGTGCAACTTTATTCTCATTATATCATGCGATGGTGTCCCTTATTCACGTTACATCACACAGTAGTACAACTTTATCTTATATACATTACTCCTCACATTATTCACATTATACCCTTAGAAAAAAATCCTGAGAAAATATTGTATTTTAAGCACCTCCATGGCCACACTGCAACCCAGCACAAGGCAGTGTGTGCTGGGCAGAGGAGAAGAGCTGTGGCTGCTTTTGTCACTTAAGGGGAGGGGGCCCGGGGCCCAACTGGGCCCTTCCATCAGACTTTGGCCTGGGTAATTTGTACCCCCTACCCCTTTCTCTCGGCACCCCTGATAATACCAGACAGTAATGACACACATTATTAATGTCCTTATAACCATAATGCACCTTACACATATGCCAACCTTTATTAATGCCCTTCACACACATAATGACACACATAATGCCCCTTACACATATGTTGCACAATATTAATGCTCTTATACACATGACACACATAATGCCCATTACACATATGTTGCACATTATTAATGTCCTTATACACATGACACACATAATGCCTGTTACACATATGTCACACATTATTAATGCATTTATACATGACACACATAATGCCCCTTACACACAGCCGTTAATGGTGACCTCTGCCTCTGCTTGGATACAGATGTTTCCTCATACATCTTGACTCAATAAGCCATGCAGCTCCTGGCCATTTCTGCTAACGTTGGGTGCATTTTTTGCTGAAAATTCGTCTTATTTGCATTGTTATGACCAGTACACACAAGGAGCTTCCGATGATTAAAGTGATATGTGGCATGAATATATTCTGTGTGCGACTGTGGCTGTACCTGCATACAGAATGCTATGTTACAGTGATTTCCATGAATACACTATTTCATATGCAGATACAGCCTCACTCACACACAGAATATAGGCATGCTGCATATCATTGTAATCAGCAGAAGCTGCTGATGCCCCTAGGCATTACAAATGCCCTAGGCAATTGCCTAGTTTGCCTATGCCTAAGGCCGGCTCTGCCTAAGTTCATTCTAATAGATGACCGCTTCCCGCAGGAGATGGGATAGAGCAGCAGATGGCCAGCTGGTAGTTGGATGGAGCAGGAGATGGGAACCTGGAGGTTGGATGTCTGCAGGAAATGGGCAGCTGGAGGTGGGAGGGAGAAGGATATGGGCAGCAGGAGCTGGAATACAGCAGAAGATGGGCAGCTGGAGGTGGGATAGAGCAGGAGATGGCCAGCTGGTAGTTGGATGGAGCAGGAGATGGGAACCTGGAGGTTGGATGTCTGCAGGAAATGGGCAGCTGGAGGTGGGAGGGAGAAGGATATGGGCAGCAGGAGCTGGAATACAGCAGAAGATGGGCAGCTGGAGGTGGGATAGAGCAGGAGATGAGCAGCTGGAGGTGGAATGGATCAGCATATGGGTAGTTGGAGGTGGGGTGGGAGCAGGCGGTGGGATGGGGGCAGGAGATGGGCAGGTGGAGGTGGGATGGAGCAGGCAACAGTAGGGATGGCCATTGACCACCGATGTTTCAAAATCATCGATGGTTTATGCCCAATGTAGAATAGTTTTGCCATGATAGGGGAAAACCAGATGGTTTCCCACCATCGATGTCAAGCTTAAACTAATAGTTTAATTTAAATTTTTCCCACTAAGGGGCTGGGACAGAGAGCATAGCTATGCCACTGACACCCATGAAGCACCACCCCCATGTTTTGATTGGCCCATAGGCCAATTAGTCAAAGAAAATGGATGACCATCGATATGTAAAAACATAGATGATCATCCATTGCATAGTATGACACTATGACCAGTTGCACTATTGCCATCAATTTTCAGTAATAAAAAGTGAGATACGGTAATCATTGTGTGGCCATAAAATAGCCCAAACTTTACTTAGAACAATATTTTTTGTTCAAAGTCCTGAGATAATTTGTGAAAACATGAAAATCTTTGCAATTATATCATTATGGCTGTCATTTGGCATATACAGTAGTGATGATAATTGACAAAACAATTACTGTACATTTTGTTTAAAGTGTCATGTAACTTGTGTTGGGCCATTTCTAGTTTAATATAACTTTATTTAGTATTTTTGTATTGACCCCAATATGTTTTAAGTAATGTACTCAGTTCAATGCTTGTCAGCTATAGATTACCCCATGTGATGTCACAATACTGGTGATGTCACAATACTAGTGATGTCACAATACTGGTGATGTCACAATACTGGTGATGTCACATTTCTAGTGTTGCCACCTCATAGAGCCGGGTAAGTTTACATGAAGCATGAACTGCTCAGTACTGTATGTTAGAAGTAATACGTGAAAAGCCGGCTCATAGACAAAGTGGTAAGCAATCTTAACTGCTTCATGCCAGTTTTTGTGTCTTTATTTTGTGGGTAAACAAAATATAAATTACAGCAGAGGGGTAAAACAACAACATGCAGATGTCAGGTTGCGTGTTATGCTGTGTACACACAGGGGAGATATATTGCTCAGTGTAATATATTGCTCAGTGTACAGGTTTTCTGAGAGATCAGAGATTTTTCCTTCAAATTGCTAGCAATTCTGTATAGATTTTTTTTACCCTCTATTCAAATTTTTTTTTTTATTGACATTCTATTGGTGTTGGGCAGCATGGTAATGCTCATGCTGCCCACCGATGGTGCAAATCACCATCGATGGGCAGCATGAACATAATCATGCTGCCCAACACCAATGTCCCCTTATTTTATGCAGCCTTGACATGTTATTGGTGTCGGGCAGCATGGTAATGCTCATGCTGCCCACCGATGGTGCAAATCACCATCGATGGGCAGCATGAACATAATCATGCTGCCCAACACCAATGCCCTCTAAATACAGCCTATGCACTTACTGGCTAGTGCGGCTGTGGGGCGCGCAGGAGGTGTGGGTGCTGGCACAGTGGGGGGAGATTTGCGCAGCAGCTTCTGTGCTGTATGCGTGGGCAGGGACGGAGGAGGAAGCAGGGGGGGCCGTGTGACACACTATGACGCGGAGGGTGGGCGGGTCCTGTCCGGTGCTGGAGGCTAGATATCGCTGGTCAGTGCTTTGTGCACCAGAGACCAGGGATTTTTAGCAAGAATCAGAGGTGCAAGCTCCTGCGACCAGCGACCATGAAGGGCTGGCCGCGGGAGCGCGCACCCAGCCATTTATCGCCGGCTGAACATGAAATCACTGGCAATATGGTCGCTGAGCGACCATTTTGCCAGCGATTTCATACATAATTGCCCCCGTGAGTACACAGCATTAGAGCCACCGGCCATGGCACCCCCGTCACAGCGCCGCGGCACCCTGGGAAGCCACAGCGCACAGTTTGGGAACCACTGGTATATTCAGTAGGTCCCTATAGCTACTAAATATCTACTGTATGACCTGCATTTCATGCTTCATCAGAAATAAAATTAATCAAACCCCATACATTCACAAAATGACTTACTGTATAGGCCATATGTAAATGTTTGGTCAGGTTTCGTTTATATGCAGTTAGACTTGACCATAATGACCATGATCAGTGCAAGAAGAAAGACAGGCGATAGAGTGTGATTAGACAATTAAATACAGCGCATTGACTTTTACAGAAATTACATAGCTAGAAAGATACAGTATATCATAATAATAAATATTTATTTTGGGATGTCAATTATCAGACTTGTGATTGCATAACATTTATTTTGTACAGAGCTGCAAGCTCCCCATATGGATGAACTCTGCTCCACTGCTACTAAGAGGCTACAGATGTGGAATAGACCGGCCTGAATACTATGCAAGGTAGGTGACTCAGCCGTGACCGCTTAGTTTTACCAGTATATTTGGCTGTGCATTATTCTAGAACTACAGAGACAGCATGTACTGTCAGATGCAAGCTGAAGCTTCTGGCTCCATAGTAGTGGGCGAGCCAAAGGTTACACTGCATCTTTCAGCATATTCATGGTATCTAATTCCTACTTAATGGGCCTTATTCTAGTTCACTCTTTCTGACAAAATCCTTCTTAGATGGACAAAACCATGTGCACTGCAGGTGGGGCAGATGTTACTTGTGCAGAGAGAATTAGATTTGGGTGGGTTTTTACTTCAAAGTGAGATCTATATTGCAGTGTAAAAATAAAGCAGCCAGTATTTACCCTGCACAGAAACAAAGGTACTTGTTTCCTAGCACGGCCACAATCTTATGGTTCGTGTACCTTTAAGTTAAGGTACACGATCCACACGATGGACCCGATTTCCTTTGAAATCAGGTCCATTTTGCCGGCTAAGACACAATATCGGGGGCATCGCGTCGGTCGGGACCATTAACATTGGTCCCGACGCGACCGACGCGATGCCCCCGATTTCCCCATAGGCTTCAATGTTAAAATATTTTTTAACATTGAAATCGTGAGGATCGCGTCGGTCTTGTGCCATTATAATGGCACAAGATGAGATGGACTTGATTAAGTCCATCTCACCTTTTAAAAAATGTGAAAAATGTGAAATGGGCCAATATGACCCATTTCACATTTTAGATGTCCCCGTCGTCACCCCACGATAGACGCCAACCCGAAGCGTGGCGAGCGCAGCGAGCCCGCGAGGGGCGGCGGTGCGCGTCCTCTGACCTTTTCATTCCCCTACTATCCACTAGGGCGTGGTGAGAATAGAATAGTGTGGCGAGCGCAGCGAGCCACCGCGCCCGAAGCGTGGCGAGCGCAGCGAGCCCCGCGAGGGGACATGGATACCTTCACAGGTAAATGCTTCCCTTCGCGGGCTTCACAGGTATCCGCGTCCCCTCGCGGGGCTCGCTGCGCTCGACACGCTTCGGGCTCGGTGGCTCGCTGCGCTCGCCACACTATTCTATTCTCACTCCACGCCCTAGTGGATAGTAGGGGAATGAAAAGGTCGGAGGACGCGCACCGCCACCCCTCGCGGGCTCGCTGCGCTCGCCACGCTTCGGGTTGGCGTCTATCGTGGGGTGGGGTTAACGTCGTTAAATTTGGGGGTCTAGGGAATATTTTACATTGAATCCAATGTAAAATCGGGTCCCAGGGACCCGATTTACATTTCATTCAATCAAAAAATCGGGTCGAAAATCGGGTCGGTCGCGTCGATCGCATCGCATGCGACCAAATCGCATGCGATGCGATCGACCCGATTTTTCCGACACGACCACCCCGATGTAAATCGGGGTGGCCGTGCTAGGAAACAAGTACCGAAACAAAATATCTCACCCAAATCTAATTCTCTCTGCACATATTACATCTGCCCCCTGCAGTGCACATGATTTTGTCCATCTAAGAAGGATTTTGTTAGAGAATGAAGAGTGAACTAGAATAAGGCCCAGTAGCTGGTGAACTGCTCATGCACTATATGCTGGGTGCTTATTCCAATGTCCCATTAGCTGCATTTTTTTTAATGATCCCCCTACCATACGTTTTCCCCTGGGGTCCCTCCATGTCCCAGTACGACCCTCTCCCTAATGTTTTTTTGTTTCGTTTGAACTTGCCTACACTGATGTCCACAAAGCCCCTACCCTGCAGACGTCAGTAGTGGGAGTGGTGGCATTGGATTCTGTTGCTCTAGGGGCGATGACATTTTTACAGTAGGTGATATATGATATAGATCTTAAGGCCGCCATACACTATGCGATTTGGCCCCGATTTCACCCGATCCAGATGGATCGGGCAGTGAAATTGGACCAAATCGCAGGTTTTGATACCTGGTCCGACCCGATGCGCGGTCCCGTGCGCATCGGGTCAGAGTAGGGACGTCGGACCGGCTGCACATAAGATAAATCTTATGTGCAGCCGTGGGGACTCTGAGGACACCGGCGAGGGAGGGGGCGGGAGACGCCGGCGCGGGAGGGGGGCGGCAGGGGAAGCCGGAGCAGGGAACTGTCATGCTCCGTCCGGGTAGGGGGGTGACACGCCGCTAGTAGTGCGGACGCTGCGGGGGACACAGGCGGCAGTAACATAGAGCCGGGCGGGGGGAGCCGGGAGCTGTCAGCACTGAAAAAAAAAAAAGCCCATACAATGAATGGGCAGCCTGTGATTGGCTGAGCGCTCTCTCAGCCTGTCAGCAATTGGCTGAGAGAGCGCTCAGCCAATCACAGGCTGCCCATTCATTGTATGGGCTTTTTTTTTTTTCAGTACTGACAGCTCCCGGCTCCCCCCGCCCGGCTCTATGTTACTGCCGCCTGTGACCCCCGCAGCGTCCGCACTACTAGCAGCGTTCGTCCGTCCCCACAGCCGCCTTGCAGCATCCCCCGCCCGCCACCTCGATGTCCCCGGCCCCCCTGCTCGCTCCACATTGCAGCTCCCCGGGAGTTGCAAATGATACATCGCATGCATTGCATCATTTGCAAAACTTGGCACATCAAGGGCCAAATCGTGTGTCCCCCTCCCGGGGAGCTGCAGGGGGAAATCTGGTCCGACTTGTCCTTAGGACAAGTCGGACTAATGTATGGGGGCCTTTAGGGCCTGATTCAGACCTGATCGCCTCTGGGCAAATTAGCAGAGTCCTGCGATCAGATGGTCGCAAAACAGAGACAAAGATATATTGCCGAATGGCGTCCAGCTGCAAATCAATTTGCAGCTCACTTACCATTGAATGGTTTTCCAAGTCTGTGCAAACATGCACAACTCTGACCCTTCCACAACTGTGCGATAGAAACACGCTGATCGAGGCCGGAGCTGACATCACAGTCCCTCCCTGAGAGCACCAGTGAGAATTGCTGATTACAAACCATCCATTTACCTGCCAGTGACGTGCCCACCACCCCACAGACAATCCTCAAAAAAATCTTCTGGATATACAAATCTTCTGGGATATTGCCTGATCCCTAATTCTTCCAGTCAACCTAAGAGGACATTCATATTGGGGAACCCTGAGTCCTTGAAAATATAGGACAAACCACAGGACACCTTGTCACAGATCCTGGCTTTCAACCAACCAGGCACAATGGGATGTAATATACAGCTTCATTCATTCAATCTGTTAATTAAACAGCTCAAAACTAAAAACCAAGACCCTGATTATCCCCGTGATAGCTATTTATGATTGTGTGCTATGAACTATATGTGCTGCACTCATTAATCACTGACACATTTTAAAAGATCCACAGATGGAGCTAATTAGCTCACTTGTGATTCTGTGAGGAGACCTGCAAAACATACACTGTTGGTAGCTCTCGAGGACTAGGGTTGGCTATCCCAGTTCTAGAGTGATTCACCTCTTTTATATTTTATCGATTTTTTAGATTTATTTGATGTTGTAATAATAAAGGGGGAAATTTACTAAAGGAAATTTGTAAAAAATAGGTGTATTTGTATCCAGAAATATAGATATATCAGAAAGATAGCACATCAATACGAATACGAATTGCCGTATTTTCGGGATAGTAAATGTCAAAAATGAGTGTATTTCTTGATACAAATACACCTATTTTTTACAAATTTCCTTTAATAAATTTCCCCCAAATTGTCTTATATTTTGAGAACCGTGTATTGTAGATTTCTTTACAGCCAGCGCTGGCACACTTTTTCTTTATATTTACCTCCCTGAGAGCCCTTGAGCACGCCAGCATTTTTCCTGTCACTCCTAGAAGACCGTTGGTTACCACCCATAAATGGCATCTTCCTGTCATTCAACTTGCGAGGTGCTTGTAAGTAGAGAAATGTGTTTTTTGGCACTGTTTGGCCTCGATAATCGTACGCCTTGATAATTCAAACAGCTGCGGTCAGTTCTGAATAACACTAGTAACTTGTTCCCAGAATGGTTTTTTTCCCCCTTTATTGCTAACCAGAAATATTTAGGCTCAAAATAGGGAAAATGATGACAAAAACATCATTTTCTGTTTCAAATACGTTTGGCACGAACCTCAGACTATTGATGTATGTATTACTATGTATGGATATACCTCCCACAAAAAATATCTAAGCTGAGATAGTGGCACCCTGTAAACTCAGACTTTCACTTTTTTTGTTCTTATTTAGGCCCTTTTTCAGTAGGAATGGGATCATTCGTCAGACTGCATTTAGGTCTACAAGCATTAGGTCTACACCATTAGGTCGACTTGCATTTAGGTCGACCTGACTGAAGGTTGACAGGGTCATTAGGTCGACAGGTGTTAGGTCGACAGGGTCATAAGGTCGGCAGGGTCATTAGGTCGATAGTAAAAAAGTCGACATGTTTGTTTTATTTTCAAGCGTCGACACAGTCAACATAGCACCGCGTCCCCTCGCATGGCTCGCTGCGCTCGTCACACTATTTTATTCTCCCACCACGCCCTAGTGGATGGTAGGGCATGAAATACCGCCTGTCGGCACATGTCGACTCATAAAACAGACAAATTACCCCATGTCGACCTTTTGCCTGTCGACCTTCCCCATGTTGACCTAATGACCCTGTCAACCTTATAAAAGTCGACCTAATGACCCTGTCGACCTAATGACCCTGTTGACCTGTCATGTCGACCTTCAGTCATGTCGATCTAAATGCAGGTCGACCTTAATGCAGGTCGACCTAGTGGTGTAGACCTAATGCTTGTAGACCTAAATGCTGTAGACAATATGACCGTATCCCTTTCAGTAATAAAAAGTGAGATAAGGTAATCATTGTTTGCCCATGAAATAGCCCAAACTTTACTGAGAACAAGTCCTGAGATAATTGCATTTATGAAAGCATGAAAATATTTGCAATTATATCATTATGGCTGTCATTTGGCATATACAGTAGTGGTGATAATTGACAGTACAAATATATTTTTTTTAAGTATCTTGTAACTTGTGTTGGGCCATTTCTAGTTTAATATAACGTTATTGAGTATTTCTGTATTGACCCCAATATGTTTTAGATAATGTACTCAGTTCAATGCTTGTCAGCTATAGATTACCCCATTTGATGTCACAATACTGGTGATGTCACAATACTGGTGATGTCACAATACTGGTGATGTCACAATACTGGTGATGTCACAATACTGGTGATGTCACAATACTGGTGATGTCACAATATTGGTGATGTTCCAATTCTATTGTTGCCACCTCATAGAGCCGGGTAAGTTTACATGAAGCATGAGCTGCTCAGTACTGTAGAAGTAATAGGTGAAAAGCCGGCTCATAGACAAAGTGTTAAGCAATCTCTAACTGCTTCATGCCAATATTTGTGTCTTTTTTTTTTTGTGGGTAAAAAAAAAAAATTATAGCAATAAGTTATTGTCATTGCGATAAGTATCAGTAAACATTCTGTGCATAAAATCACATGCTATGAAGGTCCCTATTTCTTTGAACTAGATCTCTAGTTTTTATCAGAAATCAAATGTATTAAATCCCTTACATTAAATGAAACTAATGATGAATAATATAGAATATATATTTTATATAAAACAGTTTTTAATAGGTGTCTGTTTTAGTGTAGTGAGAGACCTTTAAAATATTAGACTTGCGATTAATTATAATATATATTGTGTATAGCCTGCAAGCTTGGCGGCTCAACATGGATGAACTCCGCTCTCCTGCTCTACTCCAGAGAACACGAGCCAGAATACAACTCATAGTAGGCGGCTTTCAGCCAATGAAACTTTTGTTGTAGTAGTTTATTTGACTCTTTGGTATTGTGGAATTAGATAACACAGCATGTCCTGGGTCAATGGGGCAAGCTGGAACTGGTAGCTGGTAAATAGCTGGTGATTTTGTACGTACACGCAACACGTACACGTGCTGTCAGCTGCCCACCCCCGGCAGTCACGTCACTGTCGAACATCCATGGAAACACACATGAAACGCTGGGTGTTTATATGGGCATGTCCACCTGCCCCATGCCCCCCGTCCGCACTGGTCAGTGCGAACAGGATGGCAAACTAGCAGTTTGTATGCGCATGTGTAGAAATGCTCATGTGCTGTAGTAAAACATCGGTCCCCGGTGCGAACACGCTAGGGACCAAGCAAATTAGAATAACCTCCTATATGCTGGGTGCTCATTCTTACCTCCCATCACCTGCGCTTTATCATCTTTATTAAGTGGCCCTCCAGCTGTTGATGAACTACACATCCCAGCATGCCTTGCCTTAGTTTAGCTATCTGGACATGCTGAAACTGATGCAAGGCATGCTGGGATGTGTAGTTCAGCAACAGCTGGAGGGCCGGTTATTGCCCACCCCTGCTCTAGCGGAACCATCATGCCCCAGTCTGCTGCTGCCCTTAATAGGTTTTCTTTCCATGTGTACTTGCCTGCTAGACATAGCAGACTTTAGTAATGGGAGCTTGGACATATAGAATTACTCACAGGTTCCATGACTCATTGGGGGGTTGTGAGCTGAAGTGAGCAAAAAGTGACCCGTTTGGGACTTTTTGTGACACGCTAGTTAGTTTGTTCGGGTTTAGCCACTATTTGCGGCTGAGCCAGGCCATATTAAGCGGAATATGCAAGAAATTAAGCAAAAATTCTTCCCCTGCTCTGTTCAACACCAACCCTTCCTACTGTACTGTATGTCTTATATTTCTTTGCTGCTATGTACCGCTCCTCCCATTGCATAGTGTTTAAACACATTGAATGTGATATATAATGAAGGGTTTCTTGAACTACAACACATGAAATGGAAATATAAGTGAATTGGTGCAGATTATCTCAGTTATGTAAATAATTCAGACAGAAACGCACCTGGGCTTGGTACCTTTGAAAAAGCTGTATTTCCCAAACACCGAAACACGTCAGTCGTTTACTCTGGACCGGACAATTGTGTCCAAAACTCATACCAAGACCTGGCTGCACCTGTCACCTGTGACATTTTACAAAATTGGAACCTTTTGGCTATTCCATCTGCCTATCAACTGTGATCATTGGCCCTCATTGCTGGTTTCTACCATCTCCAGCTTGGATTACAATTACAAGTAACATCTGCAATCTCCCATTTGGCTGTACCAATCTGAGGACAACAGCTGCAATGCCATCCCAAGGGATTAACAACCTCTAACGGCGCTGGGTAACTATTAGCCCTTATTGGGCAACCAATTGCTCCAATTCTGTTCCAAACTTTATTTGGTGCTAATACAGGTCCACAACCGGGACGGGACAGTCATTCCCTGTGTGCGTACACACACGCCACCTCCTGCACTATCCATTCATCCGGTCCAGTCTACTTTTTATGAATTTACATGTAAAAGCTAATTTGTATTGTCAGTGAACTATGTATTTTTATTTTATGTTTTCATTTTATTAATGTTATTACATTTATATATCATTTTGATCAAACAAGCGCCACTTCTTGCATATATTTCTTTCTCCTGTTATTGGGTTTGACAAACCCTTTTTTAAGTGGCAGCTATTGGCATAAGCATCCCTGTTGGCGCCTACTTCTGCTACCTAGGTAGCAATTTTGCTGGGCTTGGCAAGAAGCCTTGTAGTATACACTTTGGACCTCATTCTGGTTCACACGCAAGTCTGCGAAATTCGCAGCTTTGCGTATGCTTTAAACACTGCCCGCAAGAACATCTACCCCCCCTCGAATGCCGAATATCCCTGCACACATGCAAATGGATGTTTGCCATAAATATCCATTCACAGCCTTGCGTATGGGGAAAAAAATAATTTGATGATTTTTCATGCGCTTTCAGATCTAAGATATACGGACTCCCTGTACGTGAAGCGGGCGGACAGCTGACATCAGCTGCCCGCCCCACACACCTGCATCACAGGCACATTTACATGAGAACACTCAGCGTTATTATGGTGTTTTATGGTTTTCCCATTGGCGCGACCCCTCGCCGGTTAGGTTTAGGCATCAGGGTATGAGGATTAGTGTTAGGCACAACTGGGTAGTGTTAAGCTATGGTGAAAGGATGGTTAGGGGGTAGAGGCAGAGGGTTTGGGCACGGACGGAGCCTGTGTCGACATCATCCCTATTGGCGCCCCGTTGTCTGTCTTTGTCATGCTGTCACAGCCGAGGCCACCCGATACCTGAACCCTTACAAATACTACATACAGTAAGAAAGCCATTTAGTAGATGCAAAAATCCATTTAAGTCAACAACATACTGTATAACTATGTTGCAGTACTTTTTTTTATAGTGTTTTAACACTTTGACAACGTACAATAATTATACTTACAAATGTGACAATATTGTGGCACATTCCAATTTAAATTGTAATACTGTATATCATTTTTGTATATAATAAACAAATACGATGTCAGACAAAAATGTCTAACAATGTATGTTATGATCTTAATGTTTTGTCAGAAAATAACTTAAATGTAATCATTGCAAACATGACTGTATATAACGGGCGAAACACTGTGTATAATCATGTACTGTATAATAATGATTTTTATTTTTGACTGCTTGAGAAAAATCTTTCCGGATTTACTGTGAGGTCAAATCCTGACCTGGTCGAGTGCTGGAAGTGATAGAGTCGCGAGTCACTTGCAGAGGTGTAAAAGTGATTTTGATTTGGGACTCCGCGGATCTAAGGCCTGGTAGGAAGAAGGGGGATGAGCAAATCAATAATCAGTACTGTGGCAGGAAGTGACTGCTTGATGACATCCAGGAGTAGCACTTACATGCCCGAAGAAGGATCATGCCGTGAGGTCTGCCAGCGTCACTGGATCGTTGGATGGGCAATATGCACTGTTCCTCATTTTTTCAAAGCCTCAGTCTGTGGGTTGTAAGTTCGTGGGTGGGCGTCAAAGAAGAATAGGGTGGGGTGTAAGTTCGTGGGTAGGCGTAGAAGAAGAAGAGGGTGGGGTGAAAGTTCGTGGGGGACCTGCCAAAGAAGAAGAGGGTGGGGTGTAAGTTCATTGGGGGGCCTGTCAAAGAAGAAGAGGGTGGGATGTAAGTTTGTGGGTGGGCGTCGAAGAAGAAGAGGGTGGGGTGTAAATTCGTGGGGGGGCCTGTCAAAGAAGAAGAGGTTGGGGTGTAAGTTCGTGGGTGCGCATCGAAGAAGATGGTGGGGTGTAAATTCGTGGAGGGGGGGCTGACACAGAAGAAGAGGGTGTCTAGAGATACACCATTAGAATATGTATTGTGTACATAGAGTGTATTGAAAATGGCAGGCAGAAACAGATGCCACCAGAGCTGTACATAGCAACACTTCCCATAGCAACAATTCTGGCCATGCCCCTATTGTGACATCACAATGAAATGGAATGTCTAGTACCTGAACATTCTAAACAGTCCCAGCAGTAGTGAGCAGAGGTAGTAGAGAAATGAGAGGCTGGAGGAGAAGAGAGATGGTGTAGCAAGAAGAAAGTAGAGGAGAGAGGTGGGAGTTGAGGGGGAATCAGAGACATTTTCAAAGGTAATGAGAGAATTGGGGGCCAAAAAACAGGAACACCAAGAAAAAAACTGTATGAGAAATGAGCTCAAACATAAATCAGGTAGGAAGAAGGAGGATGAGCAACTCAATAATCAGTACTGTGGCAGTTACTGCTTGATGACATCCAGGAGTAGCACTTACGTGCCCGAAGAACGATCACGCCCTAAGGTCTGCCAGCGTCGCTGGATCGTTTGATGGGCAATATGCACTGTTTCTCATTTTTTGAAAGCCTCAGTCTGTTTATATAGAGGCTCCTTTAGTCATTCACCACATTTTTCAATTGTGTTCATTTCTGGGTCTATCTTGTCTTAGGCACTTAGAAGTGGGGTGTGGCTGAAGAAATGTATATTATCTTAATTTTTTTTGTCATAGAATAACATGAATGCAATCGTTAAAAATATAACTGTATATCGGGAATAATAACTGTATATAACGGGCATAATACTGTTTATTATCATGTACTGTATAATCATGAATGTAATCATTAAAAATATAACTGTATATAACGGGAATAATAACTGTATATAGCGGGCATAATACTGTGTATACATGTAATCATGTACTGTATAATCATGACATTTTTTGGGACTGCTTGATAAAAATCTTTCAGGATTTACTGTGAGGTCAAATCCTGACCTGGTCGAGTGCTGGAAGTGATAGAGTTGCGAGTCACTTGCAGAGGTGTAAAAGAGATTTTGATTTGGGACTCCGCGGATCCAAGGCCTTGTAGGAAGAAGGGGGATGAGCAACTCAATAATCAGTACTGTGGCAGTAAGTTACTGCTTGATGACATCCAGGAGTAGCACTTATGTGCCCAAAGAAGGGTCACGCCGTGAGGTCTGCCAGCGTCGCTGGATCGTTGGATGGGCAATATGCACTGTTTCTCATTTTTTTGAAAGCCTCAGTCTGTTTATATAGAGGCTCCTCTAGTCATTCACCACATTTTTCAATTGTGTTCATTTCTGAGTCTATCTTGTCTTAGGCACTTAGAAGTGGGGTTTGGCTGGAGGAATGTATATTATCTTAATTTTTTTGTCATAAAATAACATGAATGTAATCGTTAAAAATAAAACTGTATATCATGAATAGTAACTGTATATAACGGGCATAATACTGTATACATGTAATCTTGTACTGTATAATCATGACATTTTTGGGATTGCTTGATAAAAATCTTTCTGGATTTACTGTGAGGTCAAATCCTGACCTGGTCGAGTGCTGGAGGTGATAGAGTTAAGAGTCACTTGCAGAGGTGTAAAAGTGATTTTGATTTGGGTCTCCGCGGATCCAAGGCCTGGTAGGATGAAGGGGGATGAGCAACTCAATAATCAGTACTGTGGCAGTAAGCAGGGGTGCCGAGAGAGGGGGGGAGCAGGTACAATTTACCCGGGCCCGGGCCTGTCAGGGGGGCCCTGGTCTGGACACACAGGTTTTTTTTTTATTTGGTTTCAAGTACCCCCAACATGACCCATTCCATTAGGTACAAAATGCTCTGTTCCTGAACTTCCCTGCCAGTGGTAGTTACAGAGGTTGGACTCCAGCACAGTCCAAAATTCAAAGAGGGGCAGTCACATCAACTGCCAGTGAGTCCAGGACAGTGATGCTTGGAGTGGCAGTATATGTGACCCCCTCCCCCCACCTTTTGAATATTGGACTGTGCTGCAGGCTCACTTCTGTAATTGCCACTGGCAGGGAAGTCCAGGAACAGAGCATTTTGTACCTAATGAAATGGGCCATGTTGGAGGGTATGTGTAAATCCTTTGCAAAGAGCATGTAACCCCTGGCAGAGCATGTTAACCCCTGACAGAGCATGTTAACCCCTTCTAGAGCATGTTAACTTCTTAATATGCAATGAGCATTACTTTGTGTGGCATAAAATGTAATGAGCATTATGGCATGTGGTATAATATGTAATGGGTGTGTGACGTGTAATAGACATTACAGTGTAAATTTTTGTACGTGTATCCACCTTGGAAGCAGTGGCGTAACACCGGGTCCACAGAGTGTGCGGGGATCTCCGTCCGTGAGGGCCCCAGGAAGTTGTTGTACCGGGGCCTAGGATTTCTCTTGGCGGCCCTGGCAGTAAGTTACTGCTTGATGACATCCAGGAGTAGCACTTATGTGCCTGAAGAAGGGTCACGCTGTAAGGTCTTCCAGCGTCGCTGGATATTTGGATGGGCAATATGCACTGTTTCTCATTTTTTGAAAGCCTCAGTCATATTATATAGAGGCTCCTCTAGTCATTAACCACATTTTTAAATTGTGTTCATTTCTGGGTCTATCTTGTCTTAGGCACTTAGAGGTGGGGTTTGGCTGGAGGGATGTAAATTATCTTAATTTTTTTGTCATAAAATAACATGAATGTAATCGTTAAAAATATAACTGTATATCGGGAAAATTAACTGTATATAACGGGCATAATTCTGTGTAAAATCATGTACTGTATAATCATGAGTTTAATGATTAGAAATATAACTGTATATAACGGGAATAATAACTGTACATAGCGGGCATAATACTGTGTATACATGTAATCATGTACTGTATAATCATGACATTTTTTAGGATTGCTTGATAAATATCTTTCAGGATTTACTGTGAGGTCAAATCCTGACCTGGTCGAGTGCTGGAGGTGATAGAGTCGCGAGTCACTTGCAGAGGTGTAAAAGTGATTTTGATTTGGGACTCCGCGGATCCAAGGCCTGGTAGGATGAAGGGGGATGAGCAACTCAATAATCAGTACTGTGGCAGTAAGTTACTGCTTGATGACATCCAGGAGTAGCACTTATGTGCCCGAAGAAGGATCATGCCGTGAGGTGTGCCAGCGTCGCTGGATCTTTGGATGGGCAATATGCACTGTTCCTCATTTTTTGAAAGCCTCAGTCTGTGGGTTGTAAGTTTGTGGGTGGGCGTCAAAGAATAAGAGGGTGGGGTGTAAGTTCGTGGGTAGACGTAGAAGAAGAAGAGGGTGGGGTGTAAGATCGTGGGGGACCTGCCAAAGAAGAAGAGGGTGGGGTGTAAGTTCATTGGGGGGCCTGTCAAAGAAGAAGAGGGTGGGATGTAAGTTTGTGGGTGGGCGTAGAAGAAGAAGAGGGTGGGGTGTAAATTCGTGGGGGGGCCTGTCAAAGAAGAAGAGGTTGGGGTGTAAGTTCGTGGGTGCGCATCGAAGAAGATGGTGGGGTGTAAATTTGTGGAGGGGGGGGGGGCTGACACAGAAGAAGAGGGTGTCTAGAGATACACCATTAGAATATGTATTGTGTACATAGAGTGGATTGAAAATGGCAGGCAGAAACAGATGCCACCAGAGCTGCACATAGCAACACTTCCATAGCAACAATTCTGGCCATGCCCCTATTGTGACATCACAATGAAATGGAATGTCTAGTACTGTACCTGAACATTCTAAATAGTCCCAGCAGTAGTGAGCAGAGGTAGTAGAGAAATGAGAGGCTAGAGGAGAAGAGAGATGGTGTAGCAAGAAGAAAGTAGAGGAGAGAGGTGGGAGTTGAGGGGGAATCAGAGACATTTTCAAAGGTAATGAGTTAAATGGGGGCCAAAAAACAGGAACACCAAGAAAAAACTGTATGAGAAATGAGCTCAAACATAAATCAGGTAGGAAGAAGGAGGATGACATCCAGGAGTATCACTTACGTGGCCGAAGAACGATCACGCCCTAAGGTCTGCCAGCGTCGCTGGATCGTTTGATGGGCAATATGCACTGTTTCTAATTTTTTGAAAGCCTCAGTCTGTTTATATAGAGGCTCCTCTAGTCATTCACCACATTTTTCAATTGTGTTCATTTCTGGGTCTATCTTGTCTTAGGCACTTCGAAGTGTGCTTTGGCTGGAGGGATGTATATTATCATAATTTTGTTTTTGTGATAAAATAACATGAATGTAATCGTTAAAAATATAACTGTATATAATGGGCATAATAACTGTATATAACAGGCATAACACTGTGTATAATCATGTACTGTATTATCATGACATTTTTGGGGATTGCTTGGTAAAAAATCTTTCAGGATTTACTGTGAGGTCAAATCCTGACCTGGTCGAGTGCTGGAGGTGATAGAGTCGCGAGTTACTTGCAGAGGTGTAAAAGAGATTTTGTTTTGGGACTCCGCGGATCCATGACCTGGTAGGAAGAAGGGGGATGAGCAAATCAATAATCAGTACTGTGGCAGAAAGTGACTGCTTGATGACATCCAGGAGTAGCACTTACCTGCCCGAAGAAGGATCATGCCGTGAGGTCTGCCAGCGTCGCTGGATCGTTGGATGGGCAATATGCACTGTTTCTCATTTTTTGAAAGCCTCAGTCTGTTTATATAGAGGGTCCTCTAGTCATTCACCACATTTTTCAATTGTGTTCATTTCTGGGTCTATCTTGTCTTAGGCACTTAGAAGTGGGGTTTGGCTGGAGGAATGTATATTATCTTAATTTTTTTGTCATAAAATAACATGAATGTAATCGTTAAAAATAAAACTGTATATCATGAATAGTAACTGTATATAACGGGCATAATACTGTATACATGTAATCATGTACTGTATAATCATGACATTTTTGGGATTGCTTGATAAAAATCTTTCTGGATTTACTGTGAGGTCAAATCCTGACCTGGTCGAGTGCTGGAGGTGATAGAGTTAAGAGTCACTTGCAGAGGTGTAAAAGTGATTTTGATTTGGGACTCCGCGGATCCAAGGCCTGGTAGGATGAAGGGGGATGAGCAACTCAATAATCAGTACTGTGGCAGTAAGTTACTGCTTGATGACATCCAGGAGTAGCACTTATGTGCCTGAAGAAGGGTCACGCTGTAAGGTCTTCCAGCGTCGCTGGATATTTGGATGGGCAATATGCACTGTTTCTCATTTTTTGAAAGCCTCAGACTGTGGGTTGTAAGTTCGTGGGTGAGCGTCAAAGAAGAAGAGGGTGGGGTGTAAGTTTGTGGGTAGACGTAGAAGAAGAAGAGGGTGGGGTGTAAGTTCGTGGGGGACCTGCCAAAGAAGAAGAGGGTGGGGTGTAAGTTCATTGGGGGGCCTGTCAAAGAAGAAGAGGGTGGGATGTAAGTTTGTGGGTGGGCGTAGAAGAAGAAGAGGGTGGGGTGTAAATTCGTGGGGGGGCCTGCCAAAGAAGAAGAGGTTGGGGTGTAAGTTCGTGGGTGCGCATCGAAGAAGATGGTGGGGTGTAAATTTGTGGAGGGGGGGGCCTGACACAGAAGAAGAGGGTGTCTAGAGATACACCATTAGAATATGTATTGTGTACATAGAGTGGATTGAAAATGGCAGGCAGAAACAGATGCCACCAGAGCTGCACATAGCAACACTTCCCATAGCAACAATTCTGGCCATGCCCCTATTGTGACATCACAATGAAATGGAATGTCTAGTACCTGAACATTCTAAATAGTCCCAGCAGTAGTGAGCAGAGGTAGTAGAGAAATGAGAGGCTGGAGGAGAAGAGAGATGGTGTAGCAAGAAGAAAGTAGAGGAGAGAGGTGGGAGTTGAGGGGGAATCAGAGACATTTTCAAAGGTAATGAGTTAAATGGGGGCCAAAAAACAGGAACACCAAGAAAAAACTGTATGAGAAATGAGCTCAAACATAAATCAGGTAGGAAGAAGGAGGATGAGCAACTCAATAATCAGTACTGTGGCAGTAAGTTACTACATGATGACATCCAGGAGTATCACTTACGTGGCCGAAGAACGATCACGCCCTAAGGTCTGCCAGCGTCGCTGGATCGTTTGATGGGCAATATGCACTGTTTCTCATTTTTTGAAAGCCTCAGTCTGTTTATATAGAGGCTCCTCTAGTCATTCACCACATTTTTCAATTGTGTTCATTTCTGGGTCTATCTTGTCTTAGGCACTTCGAAGTGTGCTTTGGCTGGAGGGATGTATATTATCATAATTTTGTTTTTGTGATAAAATAACATGAATGTAATCGTTAAAAATATAACTGTATATAATGGGCATAATAACTGTATATAACAGGCATAACACTGTGTATAATCATGTACTGTATTATCATGACATTTTTGGGGATTGCTTGGTAAAAAATCTTTCAGGATTTACTGTGAGGTCAAATCCTGACCTGGTCGAGTGCTGGAGGTGATAGAGTCGCGAGTTACTTGCAGAGGTGTAAAAGAGATTTTGTTTTGGGACTCCGCGGATCCAAGACCTGGTAGGAAGAAGGGGGATGAGCAAATCAATAATCAGTACTGTGGCAGAAAGGGACTGCTTGATGACATCCAGGAGTAACACTTACCTGCCCAAAAAAGGATCATGCCGTGAGGTCTGCCAGCGTCGCTGGATCGTTGGATGGGCAATATGCACTGTTTCTCATTTTTTGAAAGCCTCAGTCATATTATATAGAGGCTCCTGTAGTCATTAACCACATTTTTAAATTGTTTTCATTTCTGGGTCTATCTTGTCTTAGGCACTTAGAGGTGGGGTTTGGCTGGAGGGATGTATATTATCTTAATTTTTTTGTCATAAAATAACATGAATGTAATCGTTAAAAATATAACTGTATATCGGGAAAATTAACTGTATATAACGGGCATAATTCTGTGTATAATCATGTACTGTATAATCATGAGTTTAATGATTAGAAATATAACTGTATATAACGGGAATAATAACTGTACATAGCGGGCATAATACTGTGTATACATGTAATCATGTACTGTATAATCATGACATTTTTTAGGATTGCTTGATAAATATCTTTCAGGATTTACTGTGAGGTCAAATCCTGACCTGGTCGAGTGCTGGAGGTGATAGAGTCGCGAGTCACTTGCAGAGGTGTAAAAGTGATTTTGATTTGGGACTCCGCGGATCTAAGGCCTGGTAGGAAGAAGGGGGATGAGCAAATCAATAATCAGTACTGTGGCAGTAAGTTACTGCTTGATGACATCCAGGAGTAGCACTTATGTGCCCGAAGAAGGATCATGCCGTGAGGTGTGCCAGCGTCGCTGGATCTTTGGATCGGCAATATGCACTGTTCCTCATTTTTTGAAAGCCTCAGTCTGTGGGTTGTAAGTTCGTGGGTGGGCGTCAAAGAAGAAGAGGGTGGGGTGTAAGTTCGTGGGTAGACGTAGAAGAAGAAATGGGTGGGGTGTAAGTTCGTGGGGGACCTGCCAAAGAAGAAGAGGAGGGTGGGGTGTAAGTTCATTGGGGGGCCTGTCAAAGAAGAAGAGGGTGGGATGTAAGTTTGTGGGTGGGCGTCGAAGAAGAAGAGGGTGGGGTGTAAATTCGTGGGGGGGCCTGTCAAAGAAGAAGAGGTTGGGGTCTAAGTTCGTGGGTGCGCATCGAAGAAGATGGTGTGGTGTAAATTCGTGGAGGGGGGGCCTGACACAGAAGAAGAGGGTGTCTAGAGATACACCATTAGAATATGTATTGTGTACATAGAGTGGATTGAAAATGGCAGGCAGAAACAGATGCCACCAGAGCTGCACATAGCAACACTTCCCATAGCAACAATTCTGGCCATGCCCCTATTGTGACATCACAATGAAATGGAATGTCTAGTACCTGAACATTCTAAACAGTCCCAGCAGTAGTGAGCAGAGGTAGTAGAGAAATGAGAGGCTGGAGGAGAAGAGAGATGGTGTAGCAAGAAGAAAGTAGAGGAGAGAGGTGGGAGTTGAGGGGGAATCAGAGACATTTTCAAAGGTAATGAGAGAATTGGGGGCCAAAAAACAGGAACACCAAGAAAAAAACTGTATGAGAAATGAGCTCAAACATAAATCAGGTAGGAAGAAGGAGGATGAGCAACTCAATAATCAGTACTGTGGCAGTAAGTTACTGCTTGATGACATCCAGGAGTAGCACTTACGTGCCCGAAGAACGATCACACCCTAAGGTCTGCCAGCGTCGCTGGATCGTTTGATGGGCAATATGCACTGTTTCTCATTTTTTGAAAGCCTCAGTCTGTTTATATAGAGGCTCCTCTAGTCATTCACCACATTTTTCAATTGTGTTCATTTCTGGGTCTATCTTGTCTTAGGCACTTAGAAGTTGGGTGTGGCTAAAGGAATGTATATTATCTTAATTTTTTTTGTCATAGAATAACATGAATGTAATCGTTAAAAATATAACTGTATATCGGGAATAATAACTGTATATAACGGGCATAATACTGTTTATTATCATGTACTGTATAATCATGAATGTAATCATTAAAAATATAACTGTATATAACGGGAATAATAACTGTATATAGCGGGCATAATACTGTGTATACATGTAATCATGTACTGTATAATCATGACATTTTTGGGATTGCTTGATAAAAATCTTTCAGGATTTACTGTGAGGTCAAATCCTGACCTGGTCGAGTGCTGGAAGTGATAGAGTTGCGAGTCACTTGCAGAGGTGTAAAAGAGATTTTGATTTGGGACTCCGCGGATCCAAGGCCTGGTAGGAAGAAGGGGGATGAGCAAATCAATAATCAGTACTGTGGCAATAAGTTACTGCTTGATGACATCCAGGAGTAGCACTTATGTGCCCGAAGAAGGATCATGCCGTGAGGTCTGCCTGCGTCGCTGGATCGTTGGATGGGCAATATGCACTGTTTCTCATTTTTTTGAAAGCCTCAGTCTGTTTATATAGAGGCTCCTCTAGTCATTCACCACATTTTTCAATTGTGTTCATTTCTGGGTCTATCTTGTCTTAGGCACTTAGAAGTGGGGTTTGGCTGGAGGGATGTTTATTATCTTAATTTTTTTTTTTTTGTCATAAAATAACATGAATGTAATCGTTAAAAATATAACTGTATATAATGGGCATAAAAACTGTATATAATGGGCATAACACTGTGTATAATCATGTATTGTATTATCATGACATTTTGGGGGATTGCTTGGTAAAAATGTTTCAGGATTTACTGTGAGGTCAAATCGTGACCTGGTCGAGTGCTGGAGGTGATAGAGTCGCGAGTCACTTGTATAGGTGTAAAAGAGATTTTGATTTGGGACTCCGCGGATCCAAGAAGAAGAAGGGGGATGAGCAAATCAGTACTGTGGCAGGAAGTGACTGCTTGATGACATCCAGGAGTAGCACTTACCTGCCCGAAGAAGAATCATGCCGTGAGGTCTGCCAGCGTCGCTGGATCGTTGGATGCGTAATATGCACTGTTTCTCATTTTTCGAAAGCCTCAGGGGGAGATTGTGTAAGGTAAAAACACCGTTATCTGGGTTTTTACCGCATTTCGGGATGCTCTAAGCATCCCCCGCTGGGTTACCACGGCGGGTGGCATCGCCAGAAAAATCTGGCGATGCCCCATAGAAGTCAATGGGCTTCTAACGCGAACCCTCTGCCGCCCCGCACGGACCCCCGCCGCCCAGCACGGACCCCCGCCGCCCCGCATTGCCCCCTCACCTGTGTCCGGGCAGCACAGAGCTGTGCTGCCTGGACTTGTAACCTCCTCCCTGCACTGATCCTCTTCCGGGTGCAGGGAGGAGGAGAGCCCGGCGCAGCAGCGCCGGGTGTGGGAGGGAGGGGAGAGCTGCCGGGACCTTTTGTGACCCAGCGACTCTCACCGCAAAGGACATCTCTTAAAGCAAGAGCTGTCCTTTGCTATAATTATCGCATATATTTGTTTTGTCATAAAATAACATGAATGTAATCGTTAAAAATATAACTATATTTCGGGAATAATAACTGTATATAGCGGGCATAATACTATGTATAATCATGTACTATATAATAATGAATGTAATTGTTAAAAATATAACTGTATATAACGGGAATAATAACTGTATATAGCGGGCATAATACTGTGTATACATGTAATCATGTACTGTATAATCATGACATTTTTAGGATTGCTTGATAAAAATCTTTCAGGATTTACTGTGAGGTCAAATCCTGACCTGGTCTAGTGCTGGAAGTGATAGAGTCGCGAGTCACTTGCAGAGGTGTAAATGTGATTTTGATTTGGGACTCCGCGGATCCAAGGCCTGGTAGGATGAAGGGGGATGAGCAACTCAATAATCAGTACTGTGGCAGTAAGTTACTGCTTGATGACATCCAGGAGTAGCACTTATGTGCCCGAAGAAGAATCATGCCGTGAGGTCTGCCAGCGTCGCTGGATCGTTGGATGCGTAATATGCACTGTTTCTCATATTTTGAAAGCCTCAGGGGGAGATTGTCTAAGGTGGAAATGCGGTAAAAACCCCGTTATCTGGGTTTTTACCGCATTTCGGGATGCTCTAAGCATCCCCCGCTGGGTTACCGCGGCAGGTGGCATCGCCAGAAAAATCTGGCGATGCCCCATAGAAGCCAATGGGCTTCTAACGCGAACCCTCTGCCGCCCCGCACGGACCCCCGCCGCCCAGCACGGACGCCCGACGCCCCGCATTGCCCCCTCACCTGTGTCCGGGCAGCACAGAGCTGTGCTGCCTGGACTTGTAACCTCCTCCCTGCACTGATCCTCTTCTGGGTGCAGGGAGGAGGAGAGCCCGGCGCAGCAGCGCCGGGTGTGGGAGGGAGGGGAGAGCCGCCGGGACCTGCTGTGACCCGGCGACTCTCACCGCAAAGGACAGCTCTTAAAGCAAGAGCTGTCCTTTGCTATAATTATCGCATATATCAGTTTTGTCATAAAATAACATGAATGTAATCTTTAAAAATATAACTATATATCGGGAATAATAACTGTATATAGCGGGCATAAAAATATGTATAATCATGTACTTTATAATAATGAATGTAATTTTTAAAAATATAACTGTATATAACGGGAATAATAACTGTATATAGCGGGCATAATACTATGTATAATCATGTACTGTATAATAATGAATGTAATTGTTAAAAATATAACTGTATATAACGGAAATAATAACTGTATATAGCGGGCATAATACTGTGTATACATGTAATCATGTACTGTATAATCATGACATTTTTGGGATTGCTTGATAAAAATCTTTCAGGATTTACTGTGAGGTCAAATCCTGACCTGGTCGAGTGCTGGAAGGGATAGAGTCGCGAGTCACTTGCAGAGGTGTAAAAGTGATTTTGATTTGGGACTCCGCGGATCCAAGGCCTGGTAGGATGAAGGGGGATGAGCAACTCAATAATCAGTACTGTGGCAGTAAGTTACTGCTTGATGACATCCAGGAGTAGCACTTATGTGCCCAAAGAAGGGTCACACCGTAAGGTCTGCCAGCGTTGCTGGATCGTTGGATGGGCAATATGCACTGTTTCTCATTTTTTGAAAGCCTCAGTCTGTTTATATAGAGGCTCCTGTAGTCATTAACCAGATTTTTAAAGTGTGTCCATTTCTGGGTCTATCTTGTTTTAGGCACTTAGAAGTGGGGTTTGGCTGGAGGGATGTATATTATCTTAATTTTTTTTTTTTGTCATAAAATAACATGAATGTAATCGTTAAAAATATAACTGTATATAATGGGCATAATAACTGTGTATAATGGGCATAACACAGTGTATAATCATGTATTGTATTATCATGACATTTTGGGGGATTGCTTGGTAAAAATGTTTCAGGATTTACTGTGAGGTCAAATCGTGACCTGGTCGAGTGCTGGAGGTGATAGAGTCGCAAGGCACTTGTATAGGTGTAAAAGAGATTTTGATTTGGGACTCCGCGGATCCAAGAAGAATAAGGGGGATGAGCAAATCAGTACTGTGGCAGGAAGTGACTGCTTGATGACATCCAGGAGTAGCACTTACCTGCCCGAAGAAGAATCATGCCGTGAGGTCTGCCAGCGTCGCTGGATCGTTGGATGCGTAATATGCACTGTTTCTCATATTTTGAAAGCCTCAGGGGGAGATTGTCTAAGGTGGAAATGCGGTAAAAACCCCGTTATCTGGGTTTTTACCGCATTTCGGGATGCTCTAAGCATCCCCCGCTGGGTTACCGCGGCGGGTGGCATCGCCAGAAAATTCTGGCGATGCCCCATAGAAGCCAATGGGCTTCTAACGCGAACCCTCTGCCGCCCCGCACGGACCCCCGCCGCCCAGCACGGACCCCCGCCACCCCGCATTGCACCCTCACCTGTGCCCGGGCAGCACAGAGCTGTGCTGCCTGGACTTGTAACCTCCTCCCTGCACTGATCCTCTTCCTGGTGCAGGGAGGAGGAGAGCCCGGCGCAGCAGCGCCGGGTGTGGGAGGGAGGGGAGAGTTGCCGGGACCTTTTGTGACCCAGCGACTCTCACCGCAAAGGACATCTCTTAAAGCAAGAGCTGTCCTTTGCTATAATTATCGCATATATTTGTTTTGTCATAAAATAACATGAATGTAATCGTTAAAAATATAACTATATTTCGGGAATAATAACTGTATATAGTGGGCATAATACTATGTATAATCATGTACTATATAATAATGAATGTAATTGTTAAAAATATAACTGTATATAACGGGAATAATAACTGTATATAGCGGGCATAATACTGTGTATACATGTAATCATGTACTGTATAATCATGACATTTTTGGGATTGCTTGATAAAAATCTTTCAGGATTTACTGTGAGGTCAAATCCTGACCTGGTCGAGTGCTGGAAGTGATAGAATCGCGAGTCACTTGCAGAGGTGTAAAAGTGATTTTGATTTGGGACTCCGCGGTTCCAAGGCCTGGTAGGATGAAGGGGGATGAGCAACTCAATAATCAGTACTGTGGCAGTAAGTTACTGCTTGATGACATCCAGGAGTAGCACTTATGTGCCCAAAGAAGGGTCACGCCGTAAGGTCTGCCAGCGTCGCTGGATCGTTGGATGGGCAATATGCACTGTTTCTCATTTTTTGAAAGCCTCAGTCTGTTTATATAGAGGCTCCTGTAGTCATTAACCAGATTTTTAAAGTGTGTCCATTTCTGGGTCTATCTTGTTTTAGGCACTTAGAAGTGGGGTTTGGCTGGAGGGATGTATATTATCTTAATTTTTTTTTTTTGTCATAAAATAACATGAATGTAATCGTTAAAAATATAACTGTATATAATGGGCATAATAACTGTATATAATGGGCATAACACTGTGTATAATCATGTATTGTATTATCATGACATTTTGGGGGATTGCTTGGTAAAAATGTTTCAGGATTTACTGTGAGGTCAAATCGTGACCTGGTCGAGTGCTGGAGGTGATAGAGTCGCGAGTCACTTGTATAGGTGTAAAAGTGATTTTGATTTGGGACTCCGCGGATCCAAGAAGAAGAAGGGGGATGAGCAAATCAGTACTGTGGCAGTAAGTGACTGCTTGATGACATCCAGGAGTAGCACTTACCTGCCCGAAGAAGAATCATGCCGTGAGGTCTGCCAGCGTCGCTGGATCGTTGGATGCGTAATATGCACTGTTTCTCATTTTTTTAAAGCCTCAGGGGGAGATTGTCTAA
The DNA here is from genome assembly GCF_055691185.1 of Crinia signifera. Classification (NCBI taxonomy): domain Eukaryota; kingdom Metazoa; phylum Chordata; class Amphibia; order Anura; family Myobatrachidae; genus Crinia; species Crinia signifera. The sequence continues at coordinate 107,704,757 of NC_139218.1, read as the reverse complement.
GGTGGAAATGCGGTAAAAACTCCGTTATATGGGTTTTTACCGCATTTCGGGATGCTCTAAGCATCCCCCGCTGGGTTACCGCGGCGGGTGGCATCGCCAGAAAAATCTGGCGATGCCCCATAGAAGCCAATGGGCTTCTAACGCGAACCCTCTGCCGCCCCGCACGGACCCCCGCCGCCCAGCACGGACCCCCGCCGCCCCGCATTGCCCCCTCACCTGTGTCCGGGCAGCACAGAGCTGTGCTGCCTGGACTTGTGACCTTCTCCCTGCACTGATCCTCTTCCGGGTGCAGGGAGGAGGAGAGCCCGGCGCAGCAGCGCCGGGTGTGGGAGGGAGGGGAGAGCCGCCGGGACCTGCTGTGACCCGGCGACTCTCACCGCAAAGGACAGCTCTTAAAGCAAGAGCTGTCCTTTGCTATAATTATCGCATATATTTGTTTTGTCATAAAATAACATGAATGTAATCGTTAAAAATATAACTATATTTCGGGAATAATAACTGTATATAGCGGGCATAATACTATGTATAATCATGTACTATATAATAATGAATGTAATTGTTAAAAATATTACTGTATATAACGGGAATAATAACTGTATATAGTGGGCATAATACTGTGTATACATGTAATCATGTACTGTATAATCATGACATTTTTGGGATTGCTTGATAAAAATCTTTCAGGATTTACTGTGAGGTCAAATCCTGACCTGGTCGAGTGCTGGAAGTGATAGAGTCGCGAGTCACTTGCAGAGGTGTAAAAGTGATTTTGATTTGGGACTCCGCGGATCCAAGGCCTGGTAGGATGAAGGGGGATGAGCAACTCAATAATAAGTACTATGGCAGTAAGTTACTGCTTGATGACATCCAGGAGTAGCACTTATGTGCCCAAAGAAGGGTCACGCCGTAAGGTCTGCCAGCGTCGCTGGATCGTTGGATGGGCAATATGCACTGTTTCTCATTTTTTGAAAGCCTCAGTCTGTTTATATAGAGGCTCCTGTAGTCATTAACCAGATTTTTAAAGTGTGTCCATTTCTGGGTCTATCTTGTTTTAGGCACTTAGAAGTGGGGTTTGGCTGGAGGGATGTATATTATCTTAATTTTTTTTTTTTTGTCATAAAATAACATGAATGTAATCGTTAAAAATATAACTGTATATAATGGGCATAATAACTGTATATAATGGGCATAACACTGTGTATAATCATGTATTGTATTATCATGACATTTTGGGGGATTGCTTGGTAAAAATGTTTCAGGATTTACTGTGAGGTCAAATCGTGACCTGGTCGAGTGCTGGAGGTGATAGAGTCGCGAGTCACTTGTATAGGTGTAAAAGTGATTTTGATTTGGGACTCCGCGGATCCAAGAAGAAGAAGGGGGATGAGCAAATCAGTACTGTGGCAGTAAGTGACTGCTTGATGACATCCAGGAGTAGCACTTACCTGCCCGAAGAAGAATCATGCCGTGAGGTCTGCCAGCGTCGCTGGATCGTTGGATGCGTAATATGCACTGTTTCTCATTTTTTGAAAGCCTCAGGGGGAGATTGTCTAAGGTGGAAATGCGGTAAAAACTCCGTTATATGGGTTTTTACCGCATTTCGGGATGCTCTAAGCATCCCCCGCTGGGTTACCGCGGCGGGTGGCATCGCCAGAAAAATCTGGCGATGCCCCATAGAAGCCAATGGGCTTCTAACGCGAACCCTCTGCCGCCCCGCACGGACCCCCGCCGCCCAGCACGGACCCCCGCCGCCCCGCATTGCCCCCTCACCTGTGTCCGGGCAGCACAGAGCTGTGCTGCCTGGACTTGTGACCTCCTCCCTGCACTGATCCTCTTCCGGGTGCAGGGAGGAGGAGAGCCCGGCGCAGCAGCGCCGGGTGTGGGAGGGAGGGGAGAGCCGCCGGGACCTGCTGTGACCCGGCGACTCTCACCGCAAAGGACAGCTCTTAAAGCAAGAGCTGTCCTTTGCTATAATTATCGCATATATTTGTTTTGTCATAAAATAACATGAATGTAATCGTTAAAAATATAACTATATTTCGGGAATAATAACTGTATATAGCGGGCATAATACTATGTATAATCATGTACTATATAATAATGAATGTAATTGTTAAAAATATTACTGTATATAACGGGAATAATAACTGTATATAGCGGGCATAATACTGTGTATACATGTAATCATGTACTGTATAATCATGACATTTTTGGGATTGCTTGATAAAAATCTTTCAGGATTTACTGTGAGGTCAAATCCTGACCTGGTCGAGTGCTGGAAGTGATAGAGTCGCGAGTCACTTGCAGAGGTGTTAAAGTGATTTTGATTTGGGACTCCGCGGATCCAAGGCCTGGTAGGATGAAGGGGGATGAGCAACTCAATAATCAGTACTGTGGCAGTAAGTTACTGCTTGATGACATCCAGGAGTAGCACTTATGTGCCCAAAGAAGGGTCACGCCGTAAGGTCTGCCAGCGTCGCTGGATCGTTGGATGGGCAATATGCACTGTTTCTCATTTTTTGAAAGCCTCAGTCTGTTTATATAGAGGCTCCTGTAGTCATTAACCAGATTTTTAAAGTGTGTCCATTTCTGAGTCTATCTTGTTTTAGGCACTTAGAAGTGGGGTTTGGCTGGAGGGATGTATATTATCTTATTTATTTTTTTTTGTCATAAAATAACATGAATGTAATCGTTAAAAATATAACTGTATATAATGGGCATAATAACTGTATATAATGGGCATAACACTGTGTATAATCATGTATTGTATTATCATGACATTTTGGGGGATTGCTTGGTAAAAATGTTTCAGGATTTACTGTGAGGTCAAATCGTGACCTGGTCGAGTGCTGGAGGTGATAGAGTCGCGAGTCACTTGTATAGGTGTAAAAGAGATTTTGATTTGGGACTCCGCGGATCCAAGAAGAAGAAGGGGGATGAGCAAATCAGTACTGTGGCAGGAAGTGACTGCTTGATGACATCCAGGAGTAGCACTTACCTGCCCGAAGAAGAATCATGCCGTGAGGTCTGCCAGCGTCGCTGGATCGTTGGATGCGGAATATGCACTGTTTCTCATATTTTGAAAGCCTCAGGAGGAGATTGTCTACGGTGGAAATGCGGTAAAAACCCCGTTATCTGGGTTTTTACCGCATTTCGAGATGCTCTAAGCATCCCCCGCTGGGTTACCGCGGCGGGTGGTATCGCCTGAAAAATCTGGCGATGCCCCATAGAAGCCAATGGGCTTCTAACGCGAACCCTCTGCCGCCCCGCACGGACCCCCGCCGCCCAGCACGGACCCCCGCCACCCCGCATTGCCCCCTCACCTGTGTCCGGGCAGCACAGAGCTGTGCTGCCTGGACTTGTAACCTCCTCCCTGCACTGATCCTCTTCCGGGTGCAGGGAGGAGGAGAGCCCGGCGCAGCAGCGCCGGGTGTGGGAGGGAGGGGAGAGCTGCCGGGACCTTTTGTGACCCTGCGACTCACCGCAAAGGACAGCTCTTAAAGCAAGAGCTGTCCTTTGCTATAATTATCGCATATATCAGTTTTGTCATAAAATAACATAAATGTAATCGTTAAAAATATAACTATATATCGGGAATAATAACTGTATATAGCGGGCATAATACTATGTATAATCATGTACTATATAATAATGAATGTAATTGTTAAAAATATAACTGTATATAACGGGAATAATAACTGTATATAGCGGGCATAATACTATGTATAATCATGTACTGTATAATAATGAATGTAATTGTTAAAAATATAACTGTATATAACAGAAATAATAACTGTATATAGCGGGCATAATACTGTGTATACATGTAATCATGTACTGTATAATCATGACATTTTTGGGATTGCTTGATAAAAATCTTTCAGGATTTACTGTGAGGTCAAATCCTGACCTGGTCGAGTGCTGGAAGGGATAGAGTCGCGAGTCACTTGCAGAGGTGTAAAAGTGATTTTGATTTGGGACTCCGCGGATCCAAGGCCTGGTAGGATGAAGGGGGATGAGCAACTCAATAATCAGTACTGTGGCAGTAAGTTACTGCTTGATGACATCCAGGAGTAGCACTTATGTGCCCAAAGAAGGGTCACGCCGTAAGGTCTGCCAGCGTTGCTGGATCGTTGGAAGGGCAATATGCACTGTTTCTCATTTTTTGAAAGCCTCAGTCTGTTTATATAGAGGCTCCTGTAGTCATTAACCAGATTTTTAAAGTGTGTCCATTTCTGGGTCTATCTTGTTTTAGGCACTTAGAAGTGGGGTTTGGCTGGAGGGATGTATATTATCTTAATTTTTTTTTTTGTCATAAAATAACATGAATGTAATCGTTAAAAATATAACTGTATATAATGGGCATAATAACTGTATATAATGGGAATAACACTGTGTATAATCATGTATTGTATTATCATGACATTTTGGGGGATTGCTTGGTAAAAATGTTTCAGGATTTACTGTGAGGCTGGTCGAGTGCTGGAGGTGATAGAGTCGCGAGTCACTTGTATAGGTGTAAAAGAGATTTTGATTTGGGACTCCGCGGATCCAAGAAGAAGAAGGGGGATGAGCAAATCAGTACTGTGGCAGGAAGTGACTGCTTGATGACATCCAGGAGTAGCACTTACCTGCCCGAAGAAGAATCATGCCGTGAGGTCTGCCATCGTCGCTGGATCGTTGGATGTGTAATAAGCATTGTTTCTCATTTTTTGAAAGCCTCAGGGGGAGATTGTCTAAGGTGGAAATGCGGTAAAACCCCCATTATCTGGGTTTTTACCGCATTGCGGGATGCTCTAAGCATCCTCCGCTGGGTTACCGCGGCGGGTGGCATCGCCAGAAAAATCTGGCGATGCCCCATAGAAGCCAATGGGCTTCTAACACGAACCCACTGCCGCCCCGCACGGACCCCCGCCGCCCAGCACGGACCCCCGCCGCCCCGCATTGCCCCCTCACCTGTGTCCGGGCAGCACAAAGCTGTGCTGCCTGGACTTGTGACCTCCTCCCGGCACTGATCCTCTTCTGGGTGCAGGGAGGAGGAGAGCCCGGCGCAACAGCGCCGGGTGTGGGAGGGAGGGGAGAGCTGCCGGGACCTGCTGTGACCCTACGACTCACCGCAAAGGACAGCTCTTAAAGCAAGAGCTGTCCTTTGCTATAATTATCGCATATATCAGTTTTGTCATAAAATAACATGAATGTAATCGTTAAAAATATAACTATATATCGGGAATAATAACTGTATATAGCAGGCATAATACTATGTATAATCATGTACTATATAATAATGAATGTAATTGTTAAAAATATAACTGTATATAACGGGAATAATAACTGTATATAGCAGGCATAATACTATGTATAATCATGTACTGTATAATAATGGATGTAATTGTTAAAAATATAACTGTATATAACGGGAATAATAACTGTATATAGCGGGCATAATACTGTGTATACATGTAATCATGTACTGTATAATCATGACATTTTTGGGATTGCTTGATAAAAATCTTTCAGGATTTAGGCCTTTATTCTGATCTGTGCGGAAATTCCCGCATTCTTACGGAGCGGTCCGCACGCCACGGTGTTTTTCCGCATGCGGCCATCGTCCGTAGAAACGCCCACGTGTCCTCCGCATTCGGACGGACTCACTCTTTAAGAACAGGGCGTGTTTACGGACGACATACAAATCATGCGTGTGCGGGAGAAACACTCCGATTCGGCACGGTATTACAGAGTATTACAGAGTATGCTCGGGAATACCGCATCCGAACGGGAGCCAAGCGGTGCTACCGCACGTAAGCGGAGGATTTCCGCAAAACAACCCACTATGAAGTATCTTCTGCAATACATCACATGACCCACTTATTCAATTACCTACCCTCATAAAAAACAGCTTATTTGTAATTGGAATCAATTAGATTCCAATATATCCTTACAAGCATGCCTAACACATGCATAGCACACATTAACCCTTACAGCAATGTAAGTGCAATGGTTTCTATTACACCCTGTGTCAAACATTATAAACATTCTACACATATACTATTTAAAGTGCTAATAAAACCAACAACTGTGAACTTGCATAAAGAATTTATTAAAATATCTATTTAACATAATGAAAAAAAAAAAGGAAACATTAAATGAGCAGGTCTTTTAGGTCCTGCAAGTCGGCTTGAAGGAGCCGGAGATGGTGCTCTGCTCGCAGGAGGGCCCCACGCACCCCCTCATCTGCCGGTGTGGTGTCATCTGTGGGCATGTCAAAGGGGCAAAAATTAGTCATGTTATTCATGCATACATTTCACATACTACGACATAAATTGCACAAATGCTAGGTGACATGTGTGTATATATATATATATAGAGATATATATCTATCTATGTAGAGAGATAGAGACACACATAGATAAATATATATGACACATACATATATACATACATGCAAACTTATTTACTACATACTGTCTATTTTGCCCTCGACCCTTAACTCTGCAGAAGACATAACAGTCATATTGTTTCTTCTCAGTCACAACCCACCCATGACTAACCAATGTCAAGCAGGTCATGGCCTACGTCAATAACAACTTGTCACAATCTGCTCAATCTAAGTTCAGTGATGGTTGGTGGCATGGGAGTTATGCAAATGTCAGGAATGCACAATACACATCCTCTAAATCATAATTCTGTCTAAACCAACCTACAATTCTGTGAGTGACAAAAATAAATCAGAACTACAGGGGGGGTTTAGGTAGAGGAGGCTCCGGGGACACTGCCAACTTGTGACGCCATTCCAAGGTAGGCCGGCCCATACTCCATTTCGAGCATACATCCTACAGTTTATAAATAACATTCACCAACAATATCGATGCCACTATTTGATGGGTCATAATCTACGCTTGCAGCAGGTGATTTTAATCCACAAATGATCCACTCATCCCTTTACTCCTGGATCCTGTTTAACTACAACGGTTATGTGGCAGTCCAAATGGACCTCCAACCCATCCCACAAACCTGTGTAATTGAGAGGTGTCCTGGATGAAAGTGATGCCTTGGACTCCCCATCTAACCCGTACCTGTATCTGTAGCTACCCACTTTGGGGTCTATATGATTAGTATGTGCCCAAAATTTTTAATCAACAGTGCTACATAACATATACCAGTACAACTACTTCATGAATGATGCATTATGTAAACATACCGATCTGCGGCGAGTCCGGTGCCTGGCACGCCTCCTCCCCCTCGGAACTTGATGTGTCCGGGGCAACCGTGGCCTCCTCAGCCCCCTCCTCCGCCATCTCCTCGACCACAACAACCTCCTCCTCCAACTCCTCCTCCACCTCCTCCTCCAACTCCTCCACCTCCTCCTCCAACTCCTCCACCTCCTCCTCCAACTCCTCCACCTCCTCCTCCAACTCCTCCTCCACCTCCTCCTCCACCACCACCAGCACCTCCTCCTCCACCTCCTCCTCCGCCACCAACACCTCCTCCTCCGCCACAAACTCCTCTTCCACCTCCTCCTCCTCCACCTCCTCACGCACCACCTCCTCCTCCACCATTTGCTCCTCCTCCACTTCCTCCTCTTCCACCCTTGCCGCCACCTCCTCCTGGGGGTCTTGGGCCTCGTCCTGGGCCAGGCCTGCCTCCGCCTGTTCACGGGCCTGTCGGGCTCGGGCTCGTGCTGTGTGGTAGAAAAAAACATCATGGTCAATGTCGGCTCATTGGGGCACATTTATTCATCCATAACAAGACATACATGGAAGGGTGATAATGATGGCAAACGATGCAGGAAAGTAGCTCCTTACTGTTAATGGACTCCAAATTGTGACATTTAAATTATTATGTGATTGTTAGTCATTTGTTCACACATTACAACCCAGGCATTTATCAATGTGTAACACATATTAGATTGGGCACATTGTATGCATCAGAATCCTCAATGCTATGGCATGACATATAAAAGGCACATGACTGCATGTTAACCAGGAAGAAGCACACATAAGAGTCTATGGACTTTTAAACCCATGGACACCCACTTATCATGAGACACATTTTATTGCTTATATATGCTATGTTGTAAGTGCGAAATTTCATAGCTAAAATACTCACATTCAGCAATTTCGCCCCTTATTTGTGTGAGCAGCTGGGGCTGGCGCCTGCGGAGGTCCGACCACCGCCTCTCCAGCTGCCCGAGGGACCTCCGCACCCGAGTGCGGGCGTAAATTCGGCGCCCTGCCGCTCTGTACGCCCTCCGCTTATGGCGGTTTGTTATGAAGGGCCCCGCACGGCCCAGCCTTGTCTCCATGACGGAGACAAGAACCTTGAGCTCCTCATGCGTGAAGGGTTCTGCCCTTCGTGTCTCCGCCATGTTGACAATGGCATCTATCAACCAATCAGGTGGTGGCATTGGTTGATCACAGTTATTTGTGATAATAACTTTATTGTTCATTTTTACATTAACAGCGTCTCTGCGCCAACACAAATGGTGAAAAATTCGCATGCCTTCAAAACCGTAGTGTTGATGTATGCCAATGAACAAATCTGATATATATAAAACACAGTGTGTATGCCCTTAGCAAATCCAATAAGGCCGCGCTCCGCCAAGCAACGCGTGCTATAGCTTAGCAAGGCATAGCTGTAGTTAGCATTACTTACTCTATGCATATATGTGTATGCGTACATTTATGTGTAAAAGACACATACACACACTTGCAGGTATCCTGAAACCAGCATTATACACCAGCCCTGCCTGCCTGCCTGCCTGCCTGCCTGCATGCTCCTTGAAATGTTGAAACATGTGAATAAATTCCAACATCATATATAGATATATATCTATATATGCAAACAAATCATACATCAACACAGGAAATAATCCCCAACACATGATAGAATAAATCAATGTACTCACCAGTCATCAGGGATAGTATCAACTACAATAATGAAGATATAACAAACACATAAGATCCCTTGTCCAAGGTATAATAATTAGCACCTATATTGAACTTCCCCCCAAACTAAGCACATATGATAAATATCTCCTATTTCTTTGCCATTAGGAGGGCAGGCTGGCTAATTTTCGTGTTGTAACACTGACAACTAACACACTGTACTTATTTGAAGGGGTGATTTGTACAATAATTGGTGTGTTCTGTCAACTCAATAACATGTACCTGAAGTATCTTTGCGCCACAGAGTCCCGCAGCTGGTATCCCCTCCGGCATTCAGGGGCGCGGGATGGGCGCATGGGCGGATCTTGCGGCTCAGATGGTACCTCCCACTCATCAAAGGGTATCTCACGCCGCACAGCAATGTTGTGGAAAAATATACACAGGCCCACGATCCTCGACACCATTTCAGGCGCATATTGTAAGTCACCACCAGTGCGGTGGAGCACTCTAAATCGACCTTTTAAAAGCCCAATTGAGCGCTCCACCACTTGCCTGGTGGCAACATGCGCCCGATTGAATGCCTCCTGTGGGCCCGGTGCTGGGTAGCTGTACGGCGTAAGTAGCCAGGGCGTACATGGGTAACCGGAGTCACCCAGAACCCATGCATCACGGCCTTCCAGCTCTTGGAGTCTATGCCATATCCCGGTTTGTCGGATGACATGAGAGTCATGGGCACTTCCGGGAAACTTCGAGTTGAAGGCGAGAATCTCCATGGATGGGCCACATACCACCATCACGTTCAGTGAGTGGAACAATTTGCGGTTCCTATATATCTTCTCACTTCGAGATGGAGGCACAAATGGTACATGGGTGCCATCCACAGCCCCTATCACATTAGGGAAGCCAGCAATTTGATGGAAGGCCTGCTGGCTTCTGCGCAGGGTCTCGGTGGCAAATGTCATGGCCATGAAGTGCCCCTTGCGCCTGAACATGGCCGACGTCACACGCCTCAGGATTCGGCAGAAGGCCGGCTGAGATATTCCAGCAAGTACTGCCACTACTTGTTGGAATGATCCTGAGGCGCAGAAATGCAACACCGCCAGCAGCTGTGTGTGAGGCGGAATTGCTGTCGTGATCCCGTGTAGAGGTTCCAGATCGCTCTGAATTAAGGTGAGCAGATCCAGAATGACATGTGGCGGTAACCGGTACCTAGTAAGTACCTCATCATCGGGCATAGCAAACAGAGTCACCCGTGTGCGATAGATTCTAGCACGTCCTGGCCTCCTTGGCCGACGAGTGGGGAGAGCCGCAAGTGCCCTTAGCCTCCTCTCCATGTAGCGCATAATAGCTTCTGCAACCTATAAAGAAATGAACATAAATACTGATGCACCTATGCACATAATGGCCATATCCCACTACAAATAGATTTGTAGCCTTCAATACGTACAATAGATGGCCGCCCCATGAAATCCCGCAGATCCATTTGACTCTCTAATGATGACACAATAATATGAACTCAATACACACCGTCCAAAACACACAGATAAAGGTGTCAGCATTTTTTGCCGACATCATGTACTATGACACATTTCATCTATTGCTGGGACATGTTGTCCTGCAATAGATGAACCCACACAGGTTTAAGCCCTGTGAGTGAAATAGTGAACATGTGACATGTTGCAATAATAATACACCACTTTGCTGGCCCAACAATCTGTAGTCAGTGAGGCAATAGTGCATACATTCATACACTTACATTGTTAATGGATATCATATCTACAAGGAGCATGGAAGAGCTTACCTTAGACCCTGACAAGTCCAGATCTGAAGACAAATGATTCTAGCAGGAAGACATTATTTATAGGGCTCTCACATGTGTGGTCTATAACAGTAGAGATGAGTATTGCATGACTTGTGGCCTGGATTCTCTAAGGGAATGGGCTACTTTTAGCTTGCACTAAAACGCCACAATACCACAGTAGTCATGAATGAAATGTCATGTCATGCTAGCAAATAGCATGTGTATTGAGCAATAGTCACAGGTGTATCAGAAGATTCGATGCAATGTTAGCATTGGTGACCAGTATTTCATGTCGAACTTTCGCCAGGTTTTACACAATGGAATTTCCGCCACCGTATGCGGCGCGAAAAACCAGCGACGTACGCTCACGCACGGAACGCAGCTGCCGCTGATGTCCGCCAAACAGATTACACAAACAGTATATAAAGGTGTATTAGAAGGTGACAATGTTGTTGCTAACATGTCTGGAACCCAACCAGAGGTGGACCCAGTGCTGCAGCAACTATTTGACCAGATGGACTCCAGCACCACCTATGTGCCACTGCACATGCGGACAGTGGGTAATGAGGAGGCTGCTGGCCCTTCTCCAGCAGGGGAACCTGCACCTGACCATTCTACAGCAGGGCAACCTACACCTGGCCCTTCTGCAGCAGGCCAACCTGCAGCTGGCTCATATCCACCATCAGCAGAATTGTTTGGAACACAACAGGGGACTTCACAAGGTAGTACCATGGCCAGCACTTCAAGTGCAGCGACTGGTGCCAGGGGGCGTGGCCAGGGACGTGGCAAGGGGCGAGCCAGTGCAACAGCGGAACCACCCAAAAAAAATAAGGCATATGAAGCACAGGAGCTGGCCATCCTGGTTCCCCGAGCACGTGATTGGATAGAGTGTCCATCCGAGAGGCTGACACACACACGCAGATGGAAGATTTGGGAACAGATAACGGCAGAGATTAATGAAGTAGCGCCACAAGTTCGTGAGACGGACCATGTGAAGAAGAGGCAAGTTGTTTTGTGATACATGTGGCCAGTAATAGCCAAGTAATGATTGAATTGATGCTTAGATGCATTTAGCAAATGGCCCGTGAGGTTGTTACAATACACATACATTATTGCCATGTAATTTCATTGTGAGTTAGAGTACGGTGATTGTGAATGTGTATTGTAACGGTTGATATCATAGTTGCATGTAAAATTATATATGGGACAATAATCACATGTTGTAATATGTAGCACAGAGCAATGGCTGCAACAGCTAACATTGGGAGTGACATGTATTAATATGTCAACTTACATTGCAGGTGGCAGGACTTCAAAACCAACCTGAAGAGGAAGCTGACCAAGCGGTGGGACCACAGCCAGACATCTGGGGCCGGCCCCATGCCATCAGGGCTAGAGCTCACCCCCCTGGAGGTGATGGCCGAGAGCTGCATATCAGTTGAGGAGATCCGGGGGGTGAGCACTATGGATAGCGAGGCCCCAGCTGAAGTGTTTGCGTCTTTTCTGGAAGGTAAATATTGGTCATGCCATAAACTTGTGCAAGTAATTATCGTAGAATGTCTCCTAATTGTGTTTATCTTTGCCCACAGACACCCCACCGCTTGGTGACGACTCTGTTCAGGAGGTGGAGGAGTCCGTGCCACCTGGCCCCAGAGGTAGGCCTGTGCAGCAGCAGGCATCGGGCCAAGCCGATTTGGCCGCCTTGGCCGAGGTGCTTGGGGACATCAACCAGCAGGGAGACTTGGCATCAGAACGGGTGCGTAGGACCGAGGAGATCCTGGCGAGCTTGGTCAGCACCCAGCAGTCCATGGCTGCGAGCATGCAGGCCATGGCTGCAAGTGCTCAGGTGCTGGCCGAGCAAGCCACCCGCCAAAATGATCTCCTCCTCCACCATAATGAGCTTATGGTGGAGCTGGTTACCAGCAACAGGGTCCTAATGGCATCCGTTTCTGGTGCATTACCAGCGGCAACACTCCCTGCTGGCAGGAGGGGTAGACCAGCCAACCCCTCCACATCATCTGCTCCACCTGCCCCAGCATCTGGCCGTCCCCGAAGAGCTGCTGCACAGGCCAAGGAGCCTACCAAGGCCAAACGTGGTCGGAAATGAACTTGTGGCTGCATTAATCTCTGCCGTTATGTGTTCCCAAATCTTCCATTGTGCTGTGTGTGTCAGCTTCTTGTGTCCAATCACGTGCTGAGGGGAACCAGCTGAGGCCTTGCTTCATATGTCCTTTGTGGTTCCCCTGTTGCCCTCTTTTGCCTGGCATTACTGTCAGCTGTACTTGAAGTGATGGCCATGGTACTATCTTGTGAAGTCCCCGGTTGTGTTCCAAATGATTCTGCTGATGGTGCATATGAGCCAGCTGCAGGTTGGCCTGCTGCAGAAGGGCCAGGTGTAGGGTGCCCTGCTGTTGAATGGTCAGGTGCAGCTTGCCCTGCTGTAGAAGGGCCAGCAGCCTCATCATTTCCCACTGGCTGCATGTGCAGTGGCACATAGGAGGTGCTGGAGTCCATCTGTGTGCAATTATATTTGTTTTGTATTATTATTTATTTTGCGGCATTCCTGCCATGTTGTTTATTGTTTGTATGTATTATTTTATGGTCATTGCATCACACTGCCATTGACTGTGACATGAATATAAATAAATGTGTTTACTTTACCCAAAATGTGTGGTTTCATGAGTACATGTCAAATACACATGTGTATTGCTAGTATTAATATTCTGTCATGTCCATTGTTAGCAGTTTGAAAGTGTCTGACAAGTACAGCATATGTGGGTGTTTAGTACGGGTTCCTTGAAGCAGCAATGGTTTCAATTAAAGCACTGACAAGCGTCCTATTAGTGAGTAATGAGTAAAGGAGTAGATTCTATTGGGTTCAGGTGTTAATGGTTGTAGTCATTAGGCGTACGTTCGCCTACCGCATGAACGAGTGGTGTCCGCAAAGCAATAGTACACTTGTGGACACCGCACATTTCTGCCCTTTTTTCATCGCGTGCATTCGGAGTGGTTTCCGAATGTACGCCCCCCAACATAAGTGTACTCCCCCGTGTCCGCCCATGTTTCCGCCCCGTTTTGCCCACTTTGAAACTACGCCCATGTGTCATTCCGCATGACGCCCATAATACGCCCCTATTTCCCGACTGATATCGGTGAACAGTTTTGGACGGGATTTGGCCGAACTGGTACCGAGTCAAGGCGTGGCACATGCGCGTAGCGTTCTCCACGCATGCGCAGACGTCATAAAGACGCGATCCGTAAGTACGCGGTAAAGTCCGCATCAATCAGAATAAGGGCCTTACTGTGAGGTCAAATCCTGACCTGGTCGAGTGCTGGAAGTGATAGAGTCGCGAGTCACTTGCAGAGGTGTAAAAGTGATTTTGATTTGGGACTCCGCGGATCCAAGGCCTGGTAGGATGAAGGGGGATGAGCAACTCAATAATCAGTACTGTGGCAGTAAGTTACTGCTTGATGACATCCAGCAGTAGCACTTATGTGCCCAAAGAAGGGTCACACCGTAAGGTCTGCCAGCGTTGCTGGATCATTGGATGGGCAATATGCACTGTTTCTCATTTTTTGAAAGCCTCAGTCTGTTTATATAGAGGCTCCTGTAGTCATTAACCAGATTTTTAAAGTGTGTCCATTTCTGGGTCTATCTTGTTTTAGGCACTTAGAAGTGGGGTTTGGCTGGAGGGATGTATATTATCTTAATTTTTTTTTTTTTGTCATAAAATAACATGAATGTAATCGTTAAAAATATAACTGTATATAATGGGCATAATAACTGTATATAATGGGCATAACACTGTGTATAATCATGTATTGTATTATCATGACATTTTGGGGGATTGCTTGGTAAAAATGTTTCAGGATTTACTGTGAGGTCAAATCGTGACCTGGTCGAGTGCTGGAGGTGATAGAGTCGCGAGTCACTTGTATAGGTGTAAAAGAGATTTTGATTTGGGACTCCGCGGATCCAAGAAGAAGAAGGGGGATGAGCAAATCAGTACTGTGGCAGGAAGTGACTGCTTGATGACATCAAGGAGTAGCACTTACCTGCCCGAAGAAGAATCATGCCGTGAGGTCTGCCAGCGTCGCTGGATCGTTGGATGCGTAATATGCACTGTTTCTCATTTTTTGAAAGCCTCAGGGGGAGATTGTCTAAGGTGAAAATGCGGTAAAAACCCCGTTATCTGGGTTTTTACCGCATTTCGGGATGCTCTAAGCATCCCCCGCTGGGTTACCGCGGCGGGTGGCATCGCCAGAAAAATCTGGCGATGCCTAATAGAAGCCAATGGGCTTCTAACGCAAACCCACTGCCGCCCCGCACGGACCCCCGCCGCCCCGCATTGCCCCCTCACCTGTGTCCGGGCAGCACAGAGCTGTGCTGCCTGGACTTGTGACCTCCTCCCTGCACTGATCCTCTTCCGGGTGCAGGGAGGAGGAGAGCCCGGTGCAGCAGCGCCGGGTGTGGGAGGGAGGGGAGAGCCGCCGGGACCTGCTGTGACCCGGCGACTCTCACCGCAAAGGACAGCTCTTAAAGCAAGAGCTGTCCTTTGCTATAATTATCGCATATATTTGTTTTGTCATAAAATAACATGAATGTAATCGTTAAAAATATAACTATATATCGGGAATAATAACTGTATATAGCGGGCATAATACTATGTATAATCATGTACTATATAATAATGAATGTAATTGTTAATAATATAACTGTATATAACGGGAATAATAACTGTATATAGTGGGCATAATACTATGTATAATCATGTACTGTATAATAATGAATGTAATTGTTAAAAATATAACTGTATATAATGGAAATAATAACTGTATATAGCGGGCATAATAACTGTATATAATGGGCATAACACTGTGTATAATCATGTATTGTATTATCATGACATTTTGGGGGATTGCTTGGTAAAAATGTTTCAGGATTTACTGTGAGGTCAAATCGTGACCTGGTCGAGTGCTGGAGGTGATAGAGTCGCGAGTCACTTGTATAGGTGTAAAAGAGATTTTGATTTGGGACTCCGCGGATCCAAGAAGAAGAAGGGGGATGAGCAAATCAGTACTGTGGCAGGAAGTGACTGCTTGATGACATCCAGGAGTAGCACTTACCTGCCCGAAGAAGAATCATGCCGTGAGGTCTGCCAGCGTCGCTGGATCGTTGGATGCGTAATATGCACTGTTTCTCATATTTTGAAAGCCTCAGGGGGAGATTGTCTAAGGTGGAAATGCAGTAAAAACCCCGTTATCTGGGTTTTTACCGCATTTCGGGATGCTCTAAGCATCCCCCGCTGGGTTACCGCGGCGGGTGGCATCGCCAGAAAAATCTGGCGATGCCCCATAGAAGCCAATGGGCTTTTAACGCGAACCCTCTGCCGCCCCGCACGGACCCCCGCCGCCCAGCACGGACCCCCGCCGCCCCGCATTGCCCCCTCACCTGTGTCCGGGCAGCACAGAGCTGTGCTGCCTGGACTTGTAACCTCCTCCCTGCACTGATCCTCTTCCGGGTGCAGGGAGGAGGAGAGCCCGGCGCAGCAGCGCCGGGTGTGGGAGGGAGGGGAGAGCCGCCTGGAACTGCTGTGACCCGGCGACTCTCACCGCAAAGGACAGCTCTTAAAGCAAGAGCTGTCCTTTGCTATAATTATCGCATATATTTGTTTTGTCATAAAATAACATGAATGTAATCGTTAAAAATATAACTATATATCGGGAATAATAACTGTATATAGCGGGCATAATACTATGTATAATCATGTACTGTATAATAATGAATGTAATTGTTAAAAATATAACTGTATATAACGGGAATAATAACTGTATATAGCGGGCATAATACTGTGTATACATGTAATCATGTACTGTATAATCATGACATTTTTGGGATTGCTTGATAAAAATCTTTCAGGATTTACTGTGAGGTCAAATCCTGACCTGGTCTAGTGCTGGAAGTGATAGAGTCGCGAGTCACTTGCAG
The DNA here is from genome assembly GCF_055691185.1 of Crinia signifera. NCBI lineage: Eukaryota > Metazoa > Chordata > Amphibia > Anura > Myobatrachidae > Crinia > Crinia signifera. The sequence goes on along the minus strand of NC_139218.1, from coordinate 107,688,082 downwards.
AGGTGTAAAAGTGATTTTGATTTGGGACTCCGCGGATCCAAGGCCTGGTAGGATGATGGGGGATGAGCAACTCAATAATCAGTACTGTGGCAGTAAGTTACTGCTTGATGACATCCAGGAGTAGCACTTATGTGCCCAAAGAAGGGTCACGCCGTAAGGTCTGCCAGCGTCGCTGGATCGTTGGATGGGCAATATGCACTGTTTCTCATTTTTTGAAAGCCTCAGTCTGTTTATATAGAGGCTCCTGTATTCATTAACCAGATTTTTAAAGTGTGTCCATTTCTGGGTTTATCTTGCTTTAGGCACTTAGAAGTGGGGTTTGGCTGGAGGGATGTATATTATCTTAATTTTTTTTTTTTTTGTCATAAAATAACATGAATGTAATCGTTAAAAATATAACTGTATATAATGGGCATAATAACTGTATATAATGGGCATAACACTGTGTATAATCATGTATTGTATTATCATGACATTTTGGGGGATTGCTTGGTAAAAATGTTTCAGGATTTACTGTGAGGTCAAATCGTGACCTGGTCGAGTGCTGGAGGTGATAGAGTCGCGAGTCACTTGTATAGGTGTAAAAGAGATTTTGATTTGGGACTCCGCGGATCCAAGAAGAAGAAGGGGGATGAGCAAATCAGTACTGTGGCAGGAAGTGACTGCTTGATGACATCCAGGAGTAGCACTTACCTGCCCGAAGAAGAATCATGCCGTGAGGTCTGCCAGCGTCGCTGGATCGTTGGATGCGTAATATGCACTGTTTCTCATTTTTTGAAAGCCTCAGGGGGAGATTGTCTAAGGTGGAAATGCGGTAAAAACCCCGTTATCTTGGTTTTTACCGCATTTCGGGATGCTCTAAGCATCCCCCGCTGGGTTACCGCGGCGGGTGGCATCGCCAGAAAAATCTGGCGATGCCCCATAGAAGCCAATGAGCTTCTAACGCGAACCCTCTGCCGCCCCGCACGGACCCCCGCCGCCCAGCACGGACCCCCGACGCCCCGCATTGCCCCCTCACCTGTGTCCGGGCAGCACAGAGCTGTGCTGCCTGGACTTGTAAGCTCCTCCCTGCACTGATCCTCTTCCGGGTGCAGGGAGGAGGAGAGCCCGGCGCAGCAGCGCCGGGTGTGGGAGGGAGGGGAGAGCTGCCGGGACCTTTTGTGACCCAGCGACTCTCACCGCAAAGGACATCTCTTAAAGCAAGAGCTGTCCTTTGCTATAATTATCGCATATATTTGTTTTGTCATAAAATAACATGAATGTAATCGTTAAAAATATAACTATATTTCGGGAAGAATAACTGTATATAGCGGGCATAATACTATGTATAATCATGTACTATATAATAATGAATGTAATTGTTAAAAATATAACTGTATATAACGGGAATAATAACTGTATATAGCGGGCATAATACTATGTATAATCATGTACTGTATAATAATGAATGTAATTGTTAAAAATATAACTGTATATAACGGGAATAATAACTGTATATAGCGGGCATAATACTGTGTATACATGTAATCATGTACTGTATAATCATGACATTTTTGGGATTGCTTGATAAAAATCTTTCAGGATTTACTGTGAGGTCAAATCCTGACCTGGTCTAGTGCTGGAAGTGATAGAGTCGCGAGTCACTTGCAGAGGTGTAAAAGTGATTTTGATTTGGGACTCCGCGGATCCAAGGCCTGGTAGGATGATGGGGGATGAGCAACTCAATAATCAGTACTGTGGCAGTAAGTTACTGCTTGATGACATCCAGGAGTAGCACTTATGTGCCCAAAGAAGGGTCACGCCGTAAGGTCTGCCAGCGTCGCTGGATCGTTGGATGGGCAATATGCACTGTTTCTCATTTTTTGAAAGCCTCAGTCTGTTTATATAGAGGCTCCTGTAGTCATTAACCAGATTTTTAAAGTGTGTCCATTTCTGGGTTTATCTTGCTTTAGGCACTTAGAAGTGGGGTTTGGCTGGAGGGATGTATATTATCTTAATTTTTTTTTTTTTGTCATAAAATAACATGAATGTAATCGTTAAAAATATAACTGTATATAATGGGCATAATAACTGTATATAATGGGCAAAACACTGTGTATAATCATGTATTGTATTATCATGACATTTTGGGGGATTGCTTGGTAAAAATGTTTCAGGATTTACTGTGAGGTCAAATCGTGACCTGGTCGAGTGCTGGAGGTGATAGAGTCGCGAGTCACTTGTATAGGTGTAAAAGAGATTTTGATTTGGGACTCCGCGGATCCAAGAAGAAGAAGGGGGATGAGCAAATCAGTACTGTGGCAGGAAGTGACTGCTTGATGACATCCAGGAGTAGCACTTACCTGCCCGAAGAAGAATCATGCCGTGAGGTCTGCCAGCGTCGCTGGATCGTTGGATGCGTAATATGCACTGTTTCTCATTTTTTGAAAGCCTCAGGGGGAGATTGTCTAAGGTGGAAATGCGGTAAAAACCCCGTTATCTTGGTTTTTACCGCATTTCGGGATGCTTTAAGCATCCCCCGCTGGGTTACCGCGGCGGGTGGCATCGCCAGAAAAATCTGGCGATGCCCCATAGAAGCCAATGAGCTTCTAACGCGAACCCTCTGCCGCCCCGCACGGACCCCCGCCGCCCAGCACGGACCCCCGACGCCCCGCATTGCCCCCTCACCTGTGTCCGGGCAGCACAGAGCTGTGCTGCCTGGACTTGTAAGCTCCTCCCTGCACTGATCCTCTTCCGGGTGCAGGGAGGAGGAGAGCCCGGCGCAGCAGCGCCGGGTGTGGGAGGGAGGGGAGAGCTGCCGGGACCTTTTGTGACCCAGCGACTCTCACCGCAAAGGACATCTCTTAAAGCAAGAGCTGTCCTTTGCTATAATTATCGCATATATTTGTTTTGTCATAAAATAACATGAATGTAATCGTTAAAAATATAACTATATTTCGGGAATAATAACTGTATATAGCGGGCATAATACTATGTATAATCATGTACTATATAATAATGAATGTAATTGTTAAAAATATAACTGTATATAACGTGAATAATAACTGTATATAGCGGGCATAATACTGTGTATACATGTAATCATGTACTGTATAATCATGACATTTTTGGGATTGCTTGATAAAAATCTTTCAGGATTTACTGTGAGGTCAAATCCTGACCTGGTCGAGTGCTGGAAGTGATAGAATCGCGAGTCACTTGCAGAGGTGTAAAAGTGATTTTGATTTGGGACTCCGCGGATCCAAGGCCTGGTAGGATGAAGGGGGATGAGCAACTCAATAATCAGTACTGTGGCAGTAAGTTACTGCTTGATGACATCCAGGAGTAGCACTTATGTGCCCAAAGAAGGGTCACGCCGTAAGGTCTGCCAGCGTCGCTGGATCGTTGGATGGGCATTATGCACTGTTTCTCATTTTTTGAAAGCCTCAGTCTGTTTATATAGAGGCTCCTGTAGTCATTAACCAGATTTTTAAAGTGTGTCCATTTCTGGGTCTATCTTGTTTTAGGCACTTAAAAGTGGGGTTTGGCTGGAGGGATGTATATTATCTTATTTTTTTTTTTTTGTCATAAAATAACATGAATGTAATCGTTAAAAATATAACTGTATATAATGGGCATAATAACTGTATATAATGGGCATAACACTGTGTATAATCATGTATTGTATTATCATGACATTTTGGGGGATTGCTTGGTAAAAATGTTTCAGGATTTACTGTGAGGTCAAATCGTGACCTGGTCGAGTGCTGGAGGTGATAGAGTCGCGAGTCACTTGTATAGGTGTAAAAGAGATTTTGATTTGGGACTCCGCGGATCCAAGAAGAAGAAGGGGGATGAGCAAATCAGTACTGTGGCAGGAAGTGACTGCTTGATGACATCCAGGAGTAGCACTTACCTGCCCGAAGAAGAATCATGCTGTGAGGTCTGCCAGCGTCGCTGGATCGTTGGATGCGTAATATGCACTGTTTCTCATTTTTTGAAAGCCTCAGGGGGAGATTGTCTAAGGTAAAAACCCCGTTATCTGGGTTTTTACCGCATTTTGGGATGCTCTAAGCATCCCCCGCTGGGTTACCGCAGCGGGTGGCATCGCCTGAAAAATCTGGCGATGCCCCATAGAAGCCAATGGGCTTCTAACGCGAACCCACTGCCGCCCCGCACGGACCCCCGCCGCCCAGCACGGACCCCCGCCGCCCCGCATTGCCCCCTCACCTGTGTCCGGGCAGCACAGAGCTGTGCTGCCTGGACTTGTGACCTCCTCCCTGCACTGATCCTCTTCCGGGTGCAGGGAGGAGGAGAGCCCGGCGCAGCAGCGCCGGGTGTGGGAGGGAGGGGAGAGCCGCCGGGAACTGCTGTGACCCGGCGACTCTCACCGCAAAGGACAGCTCTTAAAGCAAGAGCTGTCCTTTGCTATAATTATCGCATATATTTATTTTGTCATAAAATAACATGAATGTAATCGTTAAAAATATAACTATATATCGGGAATAATAACTGTATATAGCGGGCATAATACTATGTATAATCATGTACTGTATAATAATGAATGTAATTGTTAAAAATATAACTGTATATAACGGAAATAATAACTGTATATAGCGGGCATAATACTATGTATAATCATGTACTGTATAATAATGAATGTAATTGTTAAAAATATAACTGTATATAACGGAAATAATAACTGTATATAGCGGGCATAATAACTGTATATAATGGGCATAACACTGTGTATAATCATGTATTGTATTATCATGACATTTTGGGGGATTGCTTAGTAAAAATGTTTCAGGATTTACTGTGAGGTCAAATCGTGACCTGGTCGAGTGCTGGAGGTGATAGTCGCGAGTCACTTGTATAGGTGTAAAAGAGATTTTGATTTGGGACTCCGCGGATCCAAGAAGAAGAAGGGGGATGAGCAAATCAGTACTGTGGCAGGAAGTGACTGCTTGATGACATCCAGGAGTAGCACTTACCTGCCCGAAGAAGAATCATGCTGTGAGGTCTGCCAGCGTCGCTGGATCGTTGGATGCGTAATATGCACTGTTTCTCATTTTTTGAAAGCCTCAGGGGGAGATTGTCTAAGGTAAAAACCCCGTTATCTGGGTTTTTACCGCATTTTGGGATGCTCTAAGCATCCCCCGCTGGGTTACCGCGGCGGGTGGCATCGCCTGAAAAATCTGGCGATGCCCCATAGAAGCCAATGGGCTTCTAACGTGAACCCACTGCCGCCCCGCACAGACCCCCGCCGCCCAGCACGGACCCCCGCCGCCCCGCATTGCCCCCTCACCTGTCTCCGGGCAGCACAGAGCTGTGCTGCCTGGACTTGTGACCTCGTCCCTGCACTGATCCTCTTCCGGATGCAGGGAGGAGGAGAGCCCGGCGCAGCAGCGCCGCGTGTGGGAGGGAGGGGAGAGCCGCCGGGAACTGCTGTGACCCGGCGACTATCACCGCAAAGGACAGCTCTTAAAGCAAGAGATGTCCTTTGCTATAATTATCGCATATATTTATTTTGTCATAAAATAACATGAATGTAATCGTTAAAAATATAACTATATATCGGGAATAATAACTGTATATAGCGGGCATAATACTATGTATAATCATGTACTATATAATAATGAATGTAATTGTTAAAAATATAACTGTATATAACGGGAATAATAACTGTATATAGCGGGCATAATACTATGTATAATCATGTACTGTATAATAATGAATGTAATTGTTAAAAATATAACTGTATATAACGGAAATAATAACTGTATATAGCGGGCATAATAACTGTATATAATGGGCATAACACTGTGTATAATCATGTATTGTATTATCATGACATTTTGGGGGATTGCTTGGTAAAAATGTTTCAGGATTTACTGTGAGGTCAAATCGTGACCTGGTCGAGTGCTGGAGGTGATAGAGTCGCGAGTCACTTGTATAGGTGTAAAAGAGATTTTGATTTGGGACTCCGCGGATCCAAGAAGAAGAAGGGGGATGAGCAAATCAGTACTGTGGCAGGAAGTGACTGCTTGATGACATCCAGGAGTAGCACTTACCTGCCCGAAGAAGAATCATGCTGTGAGGTCTGCCAGCGTCGCTGGATCGTTGGATGCGTAATATGCACTGTTTCTCATTTTTTGAAAGCCTCAGGGGGAGATTGTCTAAGGTAAAAACCCCGTTATCTGGGTTTTTACCGCATTTTGGGATGCTCTAAGCATCCCCCGCTGGGTTACCGCGGCGGGTGGCATCGCCTGAAAAATCTGGCGATGCCCCATAGAAGCCAATGGGCTTCTAACGTGAACCCACTGCCGCCCCGCACAGACCCCCGCCGCCCAGCACGGACCCCCGCCGCCCCGCATTGCCCCCTCACCTGTCTCCGGGCAGCACAGAGCTGTGCTGCCTGGACTTGTGACCTCCTCCCTGCACTGATCCTCTTCCGGGTGCAGGGAGGAGGAGAGCCCGGCGCAGCAGCGCCGCGTGTGGGAGGGAGGGGAGAGCCGCCGGGAACTGCTGTGACCCGTCGACTCTCACCGCAAAGAACAGCTCTTAAAGCAAGAGCTGTCCTTTGCTATAATTATCGCATATATTTATTTTGTCATAAAATAACATGAATATAACCGTTAAAAATATAACTATATATCGGGAATAATAACTGTATATAGTGGGCATAATACTATGTATAATCATGTACTATATAATAATGAATGTAATTGTTAAAAATATAACTGTATATAACGGGAATAATAACTGTATATAGCGGGCATAATACTATGTATAATCATGTACTGTATAATAATGAATGTAATTGTTAAAAATATAACTGTATATAACGGAAATAATAACTGTATATAGCGGGCATAATAACTGTATATAATGGGCATAACACTGTGTATAATCATGTATTGTATTATCATGACATTTTGGGGGATTGCTTGGTAAAAATGTTTCAGGATTTACTGTGAGGTCAAATCGTGACCTGGTCGAGTGCTGGAGGTGATAGAGTCGCGAGTCACTTGTATAGGTGTAAAAGAGATTTTGATTTGGGACTCCGCGGATCCAAGAAGAAGAAGGGGGATGAGCAAATCAGTACTGTGGCAGGAAGTGACTGCTTGATGACATCCAGGAGTAGCACTTACCTGCCCGAAGAAGAATCATGCTGTGAGGTCTGCCAGCGTCGCTGGATCGTTGGATGCGTAATATGCACTGTTTCTCATTTTTTGAAAGCCTCAGGGATAGATTGTCTAAGGTAAAAACCCCGTTATCTGGGTTTTTACCGCATTTTGGGATGCTCTAAGCATCCCCCGCTGGGTTACCGCGGCGGGTGGCATCGCCTAAAAAATCTGGCGATGCCCCATAGAAGCCAATGGGCTTCTAACGCGAACCCACTGCCGGCCCGCACAGAACCCCGCCGCCCAGCACGGACCCCCGCCGCCCCGCATTGCCCCCTCACCTGTGTCCGGGCAGCACAGAGCTGTGCTGCCTGGACTTGTAAGCTCCTCCCTGCACTGATCCTCTTCCGGGTGCAGGGAGGAGGAGAGCCCGGCGCAGCAGCGCCGGGTGTGGGAGGGAGGGGAGAGCCGCCGGGAACTGCTGTGACCCGGCGACTCTCACCGCAAAGGACAGCTCTTAAAGCAAGAGCTGTCCTTTGCTATAATTATCGCATATATTTATTTTGTCATAAAATAACATGAATGTAATCGTTAAAAATATAACTATATATCGGGAATAATAACTGTATATAGCGGGCATAATACTATGTATAATCATGTACTATATAATAATGAATGTAATTGTTAAAAATATAACTGTATATAACGGGAATAATAACTGTATATAGCGGGCATAATACTATGTATAATCATGTACTGTATAATAATGAATGTAATTGTTAAAAATATAACTGTATATAACGGAAATAATATCTGTATATAGCGGGCATAATAACTGTATATAATGGGCATAACACTGTGTATAATCATGTATTGTATTATCATGACATTTTGGGGGATTGCTTGGTAAAAATGTTTCAGGATTTACTGTGAGGTCAAATCGTGACCTGGTCGAGTGCTGGAGGTGATAGAGTCGCGAGTCACTTGTATAGGTGTAAAAGAGATTTTGATTTGGGACTCCGCGGATCCAAGAAGAAGAAGGGGGATGAGCAAATCAGTACTGTGGCAGGAAGTGACTGCTTGATGACATCCAGGAGTAGCACTTACCTGCCCGAAGAAGAATCATGCTGTGAGGTCTGCCAGCGTCGCTGGATCGTTGGATGCGTAATATGCACTGTTTCTCATTTTTTGAAAGCCTCAGGGGGAGATTGTCTAAGGTAAAAACCCTGTTATCTGGGTTTTTACCGCATTTTGGGATGCTCTAAGCATCCCCCGCTGGGTTACCGCGGCGGGTGGCATCGCCTGAAAAATCTGGCGATGCCCCATAGAAGCCAATGGGCTTCTAACGCAAACCCACTGCCGCCCCGCACAGACCCCCGCCGCCCAGCACGGACCCCCGCCGCCCCGCATTGCCCCCTCACCTGTGTCCGGGCAGCACAGAGCTGTGCTGCCTGGACTTGTGACCTCCTCCCTGCACTGATCCTCTTCCGGGTGCAGGGAGGAGGAGAGCCCGGCGCAGCAGCGCCGCGTGTGGGAGGGAGGGGAGAGCCGCCGGGAACTGCTGTGACCCGGCGACTCTCACCGCAAAGAACAGCTCTTAAAGCAAGAGCTGTCCTTTGCTATAATTATCGCATATATTTATTTTGTCATAAAATAACATGAATATAATCGTTAAAAATATAACTATATATCGGGAATAATAACTGTATATAGCGGGCATAATACTATGTATAATCATGTACTATATAATAATGAATGTAATTGTTAAAAATATAACTGTATATAACGGGAATAATAACTGTATATAGCGGGCATAATACTATGTATAATCATGTACTGTATAATAATGAATGTAATTGTTAAAAATATAACTGTATATAACGGAAATAATAACTGTATATAGCGGGCATAATAACTATATATAATGGGCATAACACTGTGTATAATCATGTATTGTATTATCATGACATTTTGGGGGATTGCTTAGTAAAAATGTTTCAGGATTTACTGTGAGGTCAAATCGTGACCTGGTCGAGTGCTGGAGGTGATAGTCGCGAGTCACTTGTATAGGTGTAAAAGAGATTTTGATTTGGGACTCCGCGGATCCAAGAAGAAGAAGGGGGATGAGCAAATCAGTACTGTGGCAGGAAGTGACTGCTTGATGACATCCAGGAGTAGCACTTACTTGCCCGAAGAAGAATCATGCTGTGAGGTCTGCCAGCGTCGCTGGATCGTTGGATGCGTAATATGCACTGTTTCTCATTTTTTGAAAGCCTCAGGGGGAGATTGTCTAAGGTAAAAACCCCGTTATCTGGGTTTTTACCGCATTTTGGGATGCTCTAAGCATCCCCCGCTGGGTTACCGCGGCGGGTGGCATCGCCTGAAAAATCTGGCGATGCCCCATAGAAGCCAATGGGCTTCTAACGTGAACCCACTGCCGCCCCGCACAGACCCCCGCCGCCCAGCACGGACCCCCGCCGCCCCGCATTGCCCCCTCACCTGTCTCCGGGCAGCACAGAGCTGTGCTGCCTGGACTTGTGACCTCCTCCCTGCACTGATCCTCTTCCGGGTGCAGGGAGGAGGAGAGCCCGGCGCAGCAGCGCCGCATGTGGGAGGGAGGGGAGAGCCGCCGGGAACTGCTGTGACCCGGCGACTCTCACCGCAAAGGACAGCTCTTAAAGCAAGAGCTGTCCTTTGCTATAATTATCGCATATATTTATTTTGTCATAAAATAACATGAATGTAATCGTTAAAAATATAACTATATATCGGGAATAATAACTGTATATAGCGGGCATAATACTATGTATAATCATGTACTATATAATAATGAATGTAATTGTTAAAAATATAACTGTATATAACGGGAATAATAACTGTATATAGCGGGCATAATACTATGTATAATCATGTACTGTATAATAATGAATGTAATTGTTAAAAATATAACTGTATACAACGGAAATAATAACTGTATATAGCGGGCATAATAACTGTATATAATGGGCATAACACTGTGTATAATCATGACATTTTGGGGGATTGCTTGGTAAAAATGTTTCAGGATTTACTGTGAGGTAAAATCGTGACCTGGTCGAGTGCTGGAGGTGATAGAGTCGCGAGTCACTTGTATAGGTGTAAAAGAGATTTTGATTTGGGACTCCGCGGATCCAAGAAGAAGAAGGGGGATGAGCAAATCAGTACTGTGGCAGGAAGTGACTGCTTGATGACATCCAGGAGTAGCACTTACCTGCCCGAAGAAGAATCATGCTGTGAGGTCTGCCAGCGTCGCTGGATCGTTGGATGCGTAATATGCACTGTTTCTCATTTTTTGAAAGCCTCAGGGGGAGATTGTCTAAGGTAAAAACCCCGTTATCTGGGTTTTTACCGCATTTTGGGATGCTCTAAGCATCCCCCGCTGGGTTACCGCGGCGGGTGGCATCGCCTGAAAAATCTGGCGATGCCCCATAGAAGCCAATGGGCTTCTAACGTGAACCCACTGCCGCCCCGCACAGACCCCCGCCGCCCAGCACGGACCCCCGCCGCCCCGCATTGCCCCCTCACCTGTCTCCGGGCAGCACAGAGCTGTGCTGCCTGGACTTGTGACCTCCTCCCTGCACTGATCCTCTTCCGGGTGCAGGGAGGAGGAGAGCCCGGCGCAGCAGCGCCGCGTGTGGGAGGGAGGGGAGAGCCGCCGGGAACTGCTGTGACCCGGCGACTCTCACCGCAAAGGACAGCTCTTAAAGCAAGAGCTGTCCTTTGCTATAATTATCGCATATATTTATTTTGTCATAAAATAACATGAATGTAATCGTTAAAAATATAACTATATATCGGTAATAATAACTGTATATAGCGGGCATAATACTATGTATAATCATGTACTATATAATAATGAATGTAATTGTTAAAAATATAACTGTATATAACGGGAATAATAACTGTATATAGCGGGCATAATACTATGTATAATCATGTACTGTATAATAATGAATGTAATTGTTAAAAATATAACTGTATATAACGGAAATAATAACTGTATATAGCGGGCATAATAACTGTATATAATGGGCATAACACTGTGTATAATCATGTATTGTATTATCATGACATTTTGGGGGATTGCTTGGTAAAAATGTTTCAGGATTTACTGTGAGGTCAAATCGTGACCTGGTCGAGTGCTGGAGGTGATAGAGTCGCGAGTCACTTGTATAGGGATACGGTCGAATTGTCACATGACATTTGGTCGAATGTCATTATGTCGACACCACTAGGTCGAATGGTCAAAATGTCGACATGGTTTTATGTCGACCTTCCGACTATGTCGACTGGCATTACGTCGAATGGGGTTAGGTCGAATTGCTCTTTTTGGGTTTTTTTTGTGCCGACATGTGCCGACAGGCGGTGGTTCATGCCCTACCATCCACTAGGGCGTGGTGTGAGAATATAATAGTGTGCCGAGCGCAGCGAGGCACCGTGCCCGAAGCATTGCGAGCGAAGCGAGCGATGCGAGGGTCCGATTTACTATGTCAACAGTGTCCATGTCGACACTGTTGACATTTCGGCCAAAAAAAACCCAAAAAGAGCAATTCGACCTAACCCCATTCGACCTAATGCCAGTCGACATAGTCGGAAGGTCGACATAAAACCATGTCGACATTTTGACCATTCGACCTAGTGGTGTCGACATATTGACATTCGACCAAATGTCATTCTGTCAATCGATCCCAACCCCTTGTATAGGTGTAAAAGAGATTTTGATTTGGGACTCCGCGGATCCAAGAAGAAGAAGGGGGATGAGCAAATCAGTACTGTGGCAGGAAGTGACTGCTTGATGACATCAAGGAGTAGCACTTTCCTGCCCGAAGAAGAATCATGCTGTGAGGTCTGCCAGCGTCGCTGGATCGTTGGATGCGTAATATGCACTGTTTCTCATTTTTTGAAAGCCTCAAGGGGAGATTGTCTAAGGTAAAAACCCCGTTATCTGGGTTTTTACCGCATTTTGGGATGCTCTAAGCATCCCCCGCTGGGTTACCGCAGCGGGTGGCATCGCCTGAAAAATCTGGCGATGCCCCATAGAAGCCAATGGGCTTCTAACGCGAACCCACTGCCGCCCCGCACGGACCCCCGCCGCCCAGCACGGACCCCCGCCGCCCCGCATTGCCCCCTCACCTGTGTCCGGGCAGCACAGAGCTGTGCTGCCTGGACTTGTGACCTCCTCCCTGCACAGATCCTCTTCCGGGTGCAGGGAGGAGGAGAGCCCGGCGCAGCAGCGCCGGGTGTGGGAGGGAGGGGAGAGCCGCCGGGAACTGCTGTGACCCGGCGACTCTCACCGCAAAGGACAGCTCTTAAAGCAAGAGCTGTCCTTTGCTATAATTATCGCATATATTTATTTTGTCATAAAATAACATGAATGTAATTGTTAAAAATATAACTATATATCGGGAATAATAACTGTATATAGCGGGCATAATACTATGTATAATCATGTACTATATAATAATGAATGTAATTGTTAAAAATATAACTGTATATAACGGGAATAATAACTGTATATAGCGGGCATAATACTATGTATAATCATGTACTGTATAATAATGAATGTAATTGTTAAAAATATAACTGTATATAACGGAAATAATAACTGTATATAGCGGGCATAATAACTGTATATAATGGGCATAACACTGTGTATAATCATGTATTGTATTATCATGACATTTTGGGGGATTGCTTGGTAAAAATGTTTCAGGATTTACTGTGAGGTCAAATCGTGACCTGGTCGAGTGCTGGAGGTGATAAAGTCGCGAGTCACTTGAATAGGTGTAAAAGAGATTTTGATTTGGTACTCCGCGGATCTAAGAAGAAGAAGGGGGATGAGCAAATCAGTACTGTGGCAGGAAGTGACTGCTTGATGACATCCAGGAGTAGCACTTACCTGCCCGAAGAAGAATCATGCTGTGAGGTCTGCCAGCGTCGCTGGATCGTTGGATGCGTAATATGCACTGTTTCTCATTTTTTGAAAGCCTCAGGGGGAGATTGTCTAAGGTAAAAACCCCGTTATCTGGGTTTTTACCGCATTTTGGGATGCTCTAAGCATCCCCCGCTGGGTTACCGCAGCGGGTGGCATCGCCTGAAAAATCTGGCGATGCCCCATAGAAGCCAATAGGCTTCTAACGCGAACCCACTGCCGCCCCGCACGGACCCCCGCCGCCCAGCACGGACCCCCGCCGCCCCGCATTGCCCCCTCACCTGTGTCCGGGCAGCACAGAGCTGTGCTGCCTGGACTTGTGACCTCCTCCCTGCACTGATCCTCTTCCGGGTGCAGGGAGGAGGAGAGCCCGGCGCAGCAGCGCCGGGTGTGGGAGGGAGGGGAGAGCCGCCGGGAACTGCTGTGACCCGGCGACTCTCACCGCAAAGGACAGCTCTTAAAGCAAGAGCTGTCCTTTGCTATAATTATCGCATATATTTATTTTGTCATAAAATAACATGAATATAATCGTTAAAAATATAACTATATATCGGGAATAATAACTGTATATAGCGGGCATAATACTATGTATAATCATGTACTATATAATAATGAATGTAATTGTTAAAAATATAACTGTATATAACGGGAATAATAACTGTATATAGCGGGCATAATACTATGTATAATCATGTACTGTATAATAATGAATGTAATTGTTAAAAATATAACTGTATATAACGGAAATAATAACTGTATATAGCGGGCATAATAACTGTATATAATGGGCATAACACTGTGTATAATCATGTATTGTATTATCATGACATTTTGGGGGATTGCTTAGTAAAAATGTTTCAGGATTTACTGTGAGGTCAAATCGTGACCTGGTCGAGTGCTGGAGGTGATAGTCGCGAGTCACTTGTATAGGTGTAAAAGAGATTTTGATTTGGGACTCCGCGGATCCAAGAAGAAGAAGGGGGATGAGCAAATCAGTACTGTGGCAGGAAGTGACTGCTTGATGACATCCAGGAGTAGCACTTACCTGCCCGAAGAAGAATCATGCTGTGAGGTCTGCCAGCGTCGCTGGATCGTTGGATGCGTAATATGCACTGTTTCTCATTTTTTGAAAGCCTCAGGGGGAGATTGTCTAAGGTAAAAACCCCGTTATCTGGGTTTTTACCGCATTTTGGGATGCTCTAAGCATCCCCCGCTGGGTTACCGCGGCGGGTGGCATCGCCTGAAAAATCTGGCGATGCCCCATAAAAGCCAATGGGCTTCTAACGTGAACCCACTGCCGCCCTGCACAGACCCCCGCCGCCCAGCACGGACCCCCGCCGCCCCGCATTGCCCCCTCACCTGTGTCCGGGCAGCACAGAGCTGTGCTGCCTGGACTTGTGACCTCCTCCCTGCACTGATCCTCTTCCGGGTGCAGGGAGGAGGAGAGCCCGGCGCAGCAGCGCCGCGTGTGGGAGGGAGGGGAGAGCCGCCGGGAACTGCTGTGACCCGGCGACTCTCACCGCAAAGGACAGCTCTTAAAGCAAGAGCTGTCCTTTGCTATAATTATCGCATATATTTATTTTGTCATAAAATAACATGAATGTAATCGTTAAAAATATAACTATATATCGGGAATAATAACTGTATATAGCGGGCATAATACTATGTATAATCATGTACTATATAATAATGAATGTAATTGTTAAAAATATAACTATATATAACGGGAATAATAACTGTATATAGCGGGCATAATACTATGTATAATCATGTACTGTATAATAATGAATGTAATTGTTAAAAATATAACTGTATATAACGGAAATAATAACTGTATATAGCGGGCATAATAACTGTATATAATGGGCATAACACTGTGTATAATCATGTATTGTATTATAATGACATTTTGGGGGATTGCTTGGTAAAAATGTTTCAGGATTTACTGTGAGGTCAAATCGTGACCTGGTCGAGTGCTGGAGGTGATAGAGTCGCGAGTCACTTGTATAGGTGTAAAAGAGATTTTGATTTGGGACTCCGCGGATCCAAGAAGAAGAAAGGGGATGAGCAAATCAGTACTGTGGCAGAAAGTGACTGCTTGATGACATCCAGGAGTAGCACTTACCTGCCCAAAGAAGAATCATGCCGTGAGGTCTGCCAGCGTCGCTGGATCGTTGGATGCGTAATATGCACTGTTTCTCATTTTTTGAAAGCCTCAGGGGGAGATTGTCTAAGGTAAAAACCCCGTTATCTGGGTTTTTACCGCATTTTGGGATGCTCTAAGCATCCCCCGCTGGGTTACCGCGGCGGGTGGCATCGCCTGAAAAATCTGGCGATGCCCCATAGAAGCCAATGGGCTTCTAACGTGAACCCACTGCCGCCCCGCACAGACCCCCGCCGCCCAGCACGGACCCCCGCCGCCCCGCATTGCCCCCTCACCTGTCTCCGGGCAGCACAGAGCTGTGCTGCCTGGACTTGTGACCTCCTCCCTGCACTGATCCTCTTCCGGGTGCAGGGAGGAGGAGAGCCCGGCGCAGCAGCGCCGCGTGTGGGAGGGAGGGGAGAGCCGCCGGGAACTGCTGTGACCCGGCGACTCTCACCGCAAAGGACAGCTCTTAAAGCAAGAGCTGTCCTTTGCTATAATTATCGCATATATTTATTTTGTCATAAAATAACATGAATGTAATCGTTAAAAATATAACTATATATCGGGAATAATAACTGTATATAGCGGGCATAATACTATGTATAATCATGTACTATATAATAATGAATGTAATTGTTAAAAATATAACTGTATATAACGGGAATAATAACTGTATATAGCGGGCATAATACTATGTATAATCATGTACTGTATAATAATGAATGTAATTGTTAAAAATATAACTGTATACAACGGAAATAATAACTGTATATAGCGGGCATAATAACTGTATATAATGGGCATAACACTGTGTATAATCATGTATTGTATTATCATGACATTTTGGGGGATTGCTTGGTAAAAATGTTTCAGGATTTACTGTGAGGTCAAATCGTGACCTGGTCGAGTGCTGGAGGTGATAGAGTCGCGAGTCACTTGTATAGGTGTAAAAGAGATTTTGATTTGGGACTCCGCGGATCCAAGAAGAAGAAGGGGGATGAGCAAATCAGTACTGTGGCAGGAAGTGACTGCTTGATGACATCCAGGAGTAGCACTTACCTGCCCGAAGAAGAATCATGCTGTGAGGTCTGCCAGTGTCGCTGGATCGTTGGATGCGTAATATGCACTGTTTCTCATTTTTTGAAAGCCTCAGGGATAGATTGTCTAAGGTAAAAACCCCGTTATCTGGGTTTTTACCGCATTTTGGGATGCTCTAAGCATCCCCCGCTGGGTTACCGCGGCGGGTGGCATCGCCTAAAAAATCTGGCGATGCCCCATAGAAGCCAATGGGCTTCTAACGCGAACCCACTGCCGCCCCGCACAGACCCCCGCCGCCCAGCACGGAACCCCGCCGCCCCGCATTGCCCCCTCACCTGTGTCCGGGCAGCACAGAGCTGTGCTGCCTGGACTTGTAAGCTCCTCCCTGCACTGATCCTCTTTCGGGTGCAGGGAGGAGGAGAGCCCGGCGCAGCAGCGCCGGGTGTGGGAGGGAGGGGAGAGCCGCCGGGAACTGCTGTGACCCGGCGACTCTCACCGCAAAGGACAGCTCTTAAAGCAAGAGCTGTCCTTTGCTATAATTATCGCATATATTTATTTTGTCATAAAATAACATGAATGTAATCGTTAAAAATATAACTATATATCGGGAATAATAACTGTATATAGCGGGCATAATACTATGTATAATCATGTACTATATAATAATGAATGTAATTGTTAAAAATATAACTGTATATAACGGGAATAATAACTGTATATAGCGGGCATAATACTATGTATAATCATGTACTGTATAATAATGAATGTAATTGTTAAAAATATAACTGTATATAACGGAAATAATAACTGTATATAGCGGGCATAATAACTGTATATAATGGGCATAACACTGTGTATAATCATGTATTGTATTATCATGACATTTTGGGGGATTGCTTGGTAAAAATGTTTCAGGATTTACTGTGAGGTCAAATCGTGACCTGGTCGAGTGCTGGAGGTGATAGAGTCGCGAGTCACTTGTATAGGTGTAAAAGAGATTTTAATTTGGGACTCCGCGGATCCAAGAAGAAGAAGGGGGATGAGCAAATCAGTACTGTGGCAGGAAGTGACTGCTTGATGACATCCAGGAGTAGCACTTACCTGCCCGAAGAAGAATCATGCTGTGAGGTCTGCCAGCGTCGCTGGATCGTTGGATGCGTAATATGCACTGTTTCTCATTTTTTGAAAGCCTCAAGGGGAGATTGTCTAAGGTAAAAACCCCGTTATCTGGGTTTTTACCGCATTTTGGGATGCTCTAAGCATCCCCCGCTGGGTTACCGCAGCGGGTGGCATCGCCTGAAAAATCTGGCGATGCCCCATAGAAGCCAATGGGCTTCTAACGCGAACCCACTGCCGCCCCGCACGGACCCCCGCCGCCCAGCAAGGACCCCCGCCGCCCCGCATTGCCCCCTCACCTGTGTCCGGGCAGCACAGAGCTGTGCTGCCTGGACTTGTAACCTCCTCCCTGCACTGATCCTCTTCCGGGTGCAGGGAGGAGGAGAGCCCGGCGCAGCAGCGCCGGGTGTGGGAGGGAGGGGAGAGCCGCCGGGAACTGCTGTGACCCTGCGACTCTCACCGCAAAGGACAGCTCTTAAAGCAAGAGCTGTCCTTTGCTATAATTATCGCATATATTTGTTTTGTCATAAAATAACATGAATGTAATCGTTAAAAATATAACTATATATCGGGAATAATAACTGTATATAGCGGGCATAATACTATGTATAATCATGTACTATATAATAATGAATGTAATTGTTAAAAATATAACTGTATATAACGGGAATAATAACTGTATATAGCGGGCATAATACTATGTATAATCATGTACTGTATAATAATGAATGTAATTGTTAAAAATATAACTGTATATAACGGAAATAATAACTGTATATAGCGGGCATAATAACTGTATATAATGGGCATAACACTGTGTATAATCATGTATTGTATTATCATGACATTTTGGGGGATTGCTTGGTAAAAATGTTTCAGGATTTACTGTGAGGTCAAATCGTGACCTGGTCGAGTGCTGGAGGTGATAGAGTCGCGAGTCACTTGTATAGGTGTAAAAGAGATTTTGATTTGGGACTCCGCGGATCCAAGAAGAAGAAGGGGGATGAGCAAATCAGTACTGTGGCAGGAAGTGACTGCTTGATGACATCCAGGAGTAGCACTTACCTGCCGGAAGAAGAATCATGCTGTGAGGTCTGCCAGCGTCGCTGGATCGTTGGATGCGTAATATGCACTGTTTCTCATTTTTTGAAAGCCTCAGGGGGAGATTGTCTAAGGTAAAAACCCCGTTATCTGGGTTTTTACCGCATTTTGGGATGCTCTAAGCATCCCCAGCTGGGTTACCGCGGCGGGTGGCATCGCCTGAAAAATCTGGCGATGCCCCATAGAAGCCAATGGGCTTCTAACGCGAACCCACTGCCGCCCCGCACAGACCCCCGCCGCCCCGCATTGCCCCCTCACCTGTGTCCGGGCAGCACAGAGCTGTGCTGCCTGGACTTGTGACCTCCTCCCTGCACTGATCCTCTTCCGAGTGCAGGGAGGAGGAGAGCCCGGCGCAGCAGCGCCGGGTGTGGGAGGGAGGGGAGAGCCGCCGGGAACTGCTGTGACCCGGCGACTCTCACCGCAAAGGACAGCTCTTAAAGCAAGAGCTGTCCTTTGCTATAATTATCGCATATATTTATTTTGTCATAAAATAACATGAATGTAATTGTTAAAAATATAACTATATATCGGGAATAATAACTGTATATAGCGGGCATAATACTATGTATAATCATGTACTATATAATAATGAATGTAATTGTTAAAAATATAACTGTATATAACGGGAATAATAACTGTATATAGCGGGCATAATACTATGTATAATCATGTACTGTATAATAATGAATGTAATTGTTAAAAATATAACTGTATATAACGGAAATAATAACTGTATATAGCGGGCATAATAACTGTATATAATGGGCATAACACTGTGTATAATCATGTATTGTATTATCATGACATTTTGGGGGATTGCTTGGTAAAAATGTTTCAGGATTTACTGTGAGGTCAAATCGTGACCTGGTCGAGTGCTGGAGGTGATAAAGTCGCGAGTCACTTGAATAGGTGTAAAAGAGATTTTGATTTGGGACTCCGCGGATCTAAGAAGAAGAAGGGGGATGAGCAAATCAGTACTGTGGCAGGAAGTGACTGCTTGATGACATCAAGGAGTAGCACTTTCCTGCCCGAAGAAGAATCATGCTGTGAGGTCTGCCAGCGTCGCTGGATCGTTGGATGCGTAATATGCACTGTTTCTCATTTTTTGAAAGCCTCAAGGGGAGATTGTCTAAGGTAAAAACCCCGTTATCTGGGTTTTTACCGCATTTTGGGATGCTCTAAGCATCCCCCGCTGGGTTACCGCAGCGGGTGGCATCGCCTGAAAAATCTGGCGATGCCCCATAGAAGCCAATGGGCTTCTAACGCGAACCCACTGCCGCCCCGCACGGACCCCCGCCGCCCAGCACGGACCCCCGCCGCCCCGCATTGCCCCCTCACCTGTGTCCGGGCAGCACAGAGCTGTGCTGCCTGGACTTGTGACCTCCTCCCTGCACAGATCCTCTTCCGGGTGCAGGGAGGAGGAGAGCCCGGCGCAGCAGCGCCGGGTGTGGGAGGGAGGGGAGAGCCGCCGGGAACTGCTGTGACCCGGCGACTCTCACCGCAAAGGACAGCTCTTAAAGCAAGAGCTGTCCTTTGCTATAATTATCGCATATATTTATTTTGTCATAAAATAACATGAATGTAATTGTTAAAAATATAACTATATATCGGGAATAATAACTGTATATAGCGGGCATAATACTATGTATAATCATGTACTATATAATAATGAATGTAATTGTTAAAAATATAACTGTATATAACGGGAATAATAACTGTATATAGCGGGCATAATACTATGTATAATCATGTACTGTATAATAATGAATGTAATTGTTAAAAATATAACTGTATATAACGGAAATAATAACTGTATATAGCGGGCATAATAACTGTATATAATGGGCATAACACTGTGTATAATCATGTATTGTATTATCATGACATTTTGGGGGATTGCTTGGTAAAAATGTTTCAGGATTTACTGTGAGGTCAAATCGTGACCTGGTCGAGTGCTGGAGGTGATAAAGTCGCGAGTCACTTGAATAGGTGTAAAAGAGATTTTGATTTGGGACTCCGCGGATCTAAGAAGAAGAAGGGGGATGAGCAAATCAGTACTGTGGCAGGAAGTGACTGCTTGATGACATCCAGGAGTAGCACTTACCTGCCCGAAGAAGAATCATGCTGTGAGGTCTGCCAGCGTCGCTGGATCGTTGGATGCGTAATATGCACTGTTTCTCATTTTTTGAAAGCCTCAGGGGGAGATTGTCTAAGGTAAAAACCCCGTTATCTGGGTTTTTACCGCATTTTGGGATGCTCTAAGCATCCCCCGCTGGGTTACCGCAGCGGGTGGCATCGCCTGAAAAATCTGGCGATGCCCCATAGAAGCCAATAGGCTTCTAACGCGAACCCACTGCCGCCCCGCACGGACCCCCGCCGCCCAGCACGGACCCCCGCCGCCCCGCATTGCCCCCTCACCTGTGTCCGGGCAGCACAGAGCTGTGCTGCCTGGACTTGTGACCTCCTCCCTGCACTGATCCTCTTCCGGGTGCAGGGAGGAGGAGAGCCCGGCGCAGCAGCGCCGGGTGTGGGAGGGAGGGGAGAGCCGCCGGGAACTGCTGTGACCCGGCGACTCTCACCGCAAAGGACAGCTCTTAAAGCAAGAGCTGTCCTTTGCTATAATTATCGCATATATTTATTTTGTCATAAAATAACATGAATATAATCGTTAAAAATATAACTATATATCGGGAATAATAACTGTATATAGCGGGCATAATACTATGTATAATCATGTACTATATAATAATGAATGTAATTGTTAAAAATATAACTGTATATAACGGGAATAATAACTGTATATAGCGGGCATAATACTATGTATAATCATGTACTGTATAATAATGAATGTAATTGTTAAAAATATAACTGTATATAACGGAAATAATAACTGTATATAGCGGGCATAATAACTGTATATAATGGGCATAACACTGTGTATAATCATGTATTGTATTATCATGACATTTTGGGGGATTGCTTAGTAAAAATGTTTCAGGATTTACTGTGAGGTCAAATCGTGACCTGGTCGAGTGCTGGAGGTGATAGTCGCGAGTCACTTGTATAGGTGTAAAAGAGATTTTGATTTGGGACTCCGCGGATCCAAGAAGAAGAAGGGGGATGAGCAAATCAGTACTGTGGCAGGAAGTGACTGCTTGATGACATCCAGGAGTAGCACTTACCTGCCCGAAGAAGAATCATGCTGTGAGGTCTGCCAGCGTCGCTGGATCGTTGGATGCGTAATATGCACTGTTTCTCATTTTTTGAAAGCCTCAGGGGGAGATTGTCTAAGGTAAAAACCCCGTTATCTGGGTTTTTACCGCATTTTGGGATGCTCTAAGCATCCCCCGCTGGGTTACCGCGGCGGGTGGCATCGCCTGAAAAATCTGGCGATGCCCCATAAAAGCCAATGGGCTTCTAACGTGAACCCACTGCCGCCCTGCACAGACCCCCGCCGCCCAGCACGGACCCCCGCCGCCCCGCATTGCCCCCTCACCTGTGTCCGGGCAGCACAGAGCTGTGCTGCCTGGACTTGTGACCTCCTCCCTGCACTGATCCTCTTCCGGGTGCAGGGAGGAGAAGAGCCCGGCGCAGCAGCGCCGCGTGTGGGAGGGAGGGGAGAGCCGCCGGGAACTGCTGTGACCCGGCGACTCTCACCGCAAAGGACAGCTCTTAAAGCAAGAGCTGTCCTTTGCTATAATTATCGCATATATTTATTTTGTCATAAAATAACATGAATGTAATCGTTAAAAATATAACTATATATCGGGAATAATAACTGTATATAGCGGGCATAATACTATGTATAATCATGTACTATATAATAATGAATGTAATTGTTAAAAATATAACTATATATAACGGGAATAATAACTGTATATAGCGGGCATAATACTATGTATAATCATGTACTGTATAATAATGAATGTAATTGTTAAAAATATAACTGTATATAACGGAAATAATAACTGTATATAGCGGGCATAATAACTGTATATAATGGGCATAACACTGTGTATAATCATGTATTGTATTATAATGACATTTTGGGGGATTGCTTGGTAAAAATGTTTCAGGATTTACTGTGAGGTCAAATCGTGACCTGGTCGAGTGCTGGAGGTGATAGAGTCGCGAGTCACTTGTATAGGTGTAAAAGAGATTTTGATTTGGGACTCCGCGGATCCAAGAAGAAGAAAGGGGATGAGCAAATCAGTACTGTGGCAGAAAGTGACTGCTTGATGACATCCAGGAGTAGCACTTACCTGCCCAAAGAAGAATCATGCCGTGAGGTCTGCCAGCGTCGCTGGATCGTTGGATGCGTAATATGCACTGTTTCTCATTTTTTGAAAGCCTCAGGGGGAGATTGTCTAAGGTAAAAACCCCGTTATCTGGGTTTTTACCGCATTTTGGGATGCTCTAAGCATCCCCCGCTGGGTTACCGCGGCGGGTGGCATCGCCTGAAAAATCTGGCGATGCCCCATAGAAGCCAATGGGCTTCTAACGTGAACCCACTGCCGCCCCGCACAGACCCCCGCCGCCCAGCACGGACCCCCGCCGCCCCGCATTGCCCCCTCACCTGTCTCCGGGCAGCACAGAGCTGTGCTGCCTGGACTTGTGACCTCCTCCCTGCACTGATCCTCTTCCGGGTGCAGGGAGGAGGAGAGCCCGGCGCAGCAGCGCCGCGTGTGGGAGGGAGGGGAGAGCCGCCGGGAACTGCTGTGACCCGGCGACTCTCACCGCAAAGGACAGCTCTTAAAGCAAGAGCTGTCCTTTGCTATAATTATCGCATATATTTATTTTGTCATAAAATAACATGAATGTAATCGTTAAAAATATAACTATATATCGGGAATAATAACTGTATATAGCGGGCATAATACTATGTATAATCATGTACTATATAATAATGAATGTAATTGTTAAAAATATAACTGTATATAACGGGAATAATAACTGTATATAGCGGGCATAATACTATGTATAATCATGTACTGTATAATAATGAATGTAATTGTTAAAAATATAACTGTATACAACGGAAATAATAACTGTATATAGCGGGCATAATAACTGTATATAATGGGCATAACACTGTGTATAATCATGTATTGTATTATCATGACATTTTGGGGGATTGCTTGGTAAAAATGTTTCAGGATTTACTGTGAGGTCAAATCGTGACCTGGTCGAGTGCTGGAGGTGATAGAGTCGCGAGTCACTTGTATAGGTGTAAAAGAGATTTTGATTTGGGACTCCGCGGATCCAAGAAGAAGAAGGGGGATGAGCAAATCAGTACTGTGGCAGGAAGTGACTGCTTGATGACATCCAGGAGTAGCACTTACCTGCCCGAAGAAGAATCATGCTGTGAGGTCTGCCAGTGTCGCTGGATCGTTGGATGCGTAATATGCACTGTTTCTCATTTTTTGAAAGCCTCAGGGATAGATTGTCTAAGGTAAAAACCCCGTTATCTGGGTTTTTACCGCATTTTGGGATGCTCTAAGCATCCCCCGCTGGGTTACCGCGGCGGGTGGCATCGCCTAAAAAATCTGGCGATGCCCCATAGAAGCCAATGGGCTTCTAACGCGAACCCACTGCCGCCCCGCACAGACCCCCGCCGCCCCGCATTGCCCCCTCACCTGTGTCCGGGCAGCACAGAGCTGTGCTGCCTGGACTTGTGACCTCCTCCCTGCACTGATCCTCTTCCGAGTGCAGGGAGGAGGAGAGCCCGGCGCAGCAGCGCCGGGTGTGGGAGGGAGGGGAGAGCCGCCGGGAACTGCTGTGACCCGGCGACTCTCACCGCAAAGGACAGCTCTTAAAGCAAGAGCTGTCCTTTGCTATAATTATCGCATATATTTATTTTGTCATAAAATAACATGAATGTAATTGTTAAAAATATAACTATATATCGGGAATAATAACTGTATATAGCGGGCATAATACTATGTATAATCATGTACTATATAATAATGAATGTAATTGTTAAAAATATAACTGTATATAACGGGAATAATAACTGTATATAGCGGGCATAATACTATGTATAATCATGTACTGTATAATAATGAATGTAATTGTTAAAAATATAACTGTATATAACGGAAATAATAACTGTATATAGCGGGCATAATAACTGTATATAATGGGCATAACACTGTGTATAATCATGTATTGTATTATCATGACATTTTGGGGGATTGCTTGGTAAAAATGTTTCAGGATTTACTGTGAGGTCAAATCGTGACCTGGTCGAGTGCTGGAGGTGATAAAGTCGCGAGTCACTTGAATAGGTGTAAAAGAGATTTTGATTTGGGACTCCGCGGATCTAAGAAGAAGAAGGGGGATGAGCAAATCAGTACTGTGGCAGGAAGTGACTGCTTGATGACATCCAGGAGTAGCACTTACCTGCCCGAAGAAGAATCATGCTGTGAGGTCTGCCAGCGTCGCTGGATCGTTGGATGCGTAATATGCACTGTTTCTCATTTTTTGAAAGCCTCAGGGGGAGATTGTCTAAGGTAAAAACCCCGTTATCTGGGTTTTTACCGCATTTTGGGATGCTCTAAGCATCCCCCGCTGGGTTACCGCAGCGGGTGGCATCGCCTGAAAAATCTGGCGATGCCCCATAGAAGCCAATAGGCTTCTAACGCGAACCCACTGCCGCCCCGCACGGACCCCCGCCGCCCAGCACGGACCCCCGCCGCCCCGCATTGCCCCCTCACCTGTGTCCGGGCAGCACAGAGCTGTGCTGCCTGGACTTGTGACCTCCTCCCTGCACTGATCCTCTTCCGGGTGCAGGGAGGAGGAGAGCCCGGCGCAGCAGCGCCGGGTGTGGGAGGGAGGGGAGAGCCGCCGGGAACTGCTGTGACCCGGCGACTCTCACCGCAAAGGACAGCTCTTAAAGCAAGAGCTGTCCTTTGCTATAATTATATCATATATTTTTATTTTGTCATAAAATAACATGAATATAATCGTTAAAAATATAACTATATATCGGGAATAATAACTGTATATAGCGGGCATAATACTATGTATAATCATGTACTATATAATAATGAATGTAATTGTTAAAAATATAACTGTATATAACGGGAATAATAACTGTATATAGCGGGCATAATACTATGTATAATCATGTACTGTATAATAATGAATGTAATTGTTAAAAATATAACTGTATATAACGGAAATAATAACTGTATATAGCGGGCATAATAACTGTATATAATGGGCATAACACTGTGTATAATCATGTATTGTATTATCATGACATTTTGGGGGATTGCTTAGTAAAAATGTTTCAGGATTTACTGTGAGGTCAAATCGTGACCTGGTCGAGTGCTGGAGGTGATAGTCGCGAGTCACTTGTATAGGTGTAAAAGAGATTTTGATTTGGGACTCCGCGGATCCAAGAAGAAGAAGGGGGATGAGCAAATCAGTACTGTGGCAGGAAGTGACTGCTTGATGACATCCAGGAGTAGCACTTACCTGCCCGAAGAAGAATCATGCTGTGAGGTCTGCCAGCGTCGCTGGATCGTTGGATGCGTAATATGCACTGTTTCTCATTTTTTGAAAGCCTCAGGGGGAGATTGTCTAAGGTAAAAACCCCGTTATCTGGGTTTTTACCGCATTTTGGGATGCTCTAAGCATCCCCCGCTGGGTTACCGCGGCGGGTGGCATCGCCTGAAAAATCTGGCGATGCCCCATAGAAGCCAATGGGCTTCTAACGTGAACCCACTGCCGCCCCGCACAGACCCCCGCCGCCCAGCACGGACCCCCGCCGCCCCGCATTGCCCCCTCACCTGTCTCCGGGCAGCACAGAGCTGTGCTGCCTGGACTTGTGACCTCCTCCCTGCACTGATCCTCTTCCGGGTGCAGGGAGGAGGAGAGCCCGGTGCAGCAGCGCCGCGTGTGGGAGGGAGGGGAGAGCCGCCGGGAACTGCTGTGACCCGGCGACTCTCACCGCAAAGGACAGCTCTTAAAGCAAGAGCTGTCCTTTGCTATAATTATCGCATATATTTATTTTGTCATAAAATAACATGAATGTAATCGTTAAAAATATAACTATATATCGGGAATAATAACTGTATATAGCGGGCATAATACTATGTATAATCATGTACTATATAATAATGAATGTAATTGTTAAAAATATAACTGTATATAACGGGAATAATAACTGTATATAGCGGGCATAATACTATGTATAATCATGTACTGTATAATAATGAATGTAATTGTTAAAAATATAACTGTATACAACGGAAATAATAACTGTATATAGCGGGCATAATAACTGTATATAATGGGCATAACACTGTGTATAATCATGACATTTTGGGGGATTGCTTGGTAAAAATGTTTCAGGATTTACTGTGAGGTAAAATCGTGACCTGGTCGAGTGCTGGAGGTGATAGTCGCGAGTCACTTGTATAGGTGTAAAAGAGATTTTGATTTGGGACTCCGCGGATCCAAGAAGAAGAAGGGGGATGAGCAAATCAGTACTGTGGCAGGAAGTGACTGCTTGATGACATCCAGGAGTAGCACTTACCTGCCCGAAGAAGAATCATGCTGTGAGGTCTGCCAGCGTCGCTGGATCGTTGGATGCGTAATATGCACTGTTTCTCATTTTTTGAAAGCCTCAGGGGGAGATTGTCTAAGGTAAAAACCCCGTTATCTGGGTTTTTACCGCATTTTGGGATGCTCTAAGCATCCCCAGCTGGGTTACCGCGGCGGGTGGCATCGCCTGAAAAATCTGGCGATGCCCCATAGAAGCCAATGGGCTTCTAACGCGAACCCACTGCCGCCCCGCACAGACCCCCGCCGCCCCGCATTGCCCCCTCACCTGTGTCCGGGCAGCACAGAGCTGTGCTGCCTGGACTTGTGACCTCCTCCCTGCACTGATCCTCTTCCGGGTGCAGGGAGGAGGAGAGCCCGGCGCAGCAGCGCCGGGTGTGGGAGGGAGGGGAGAGCCGCCGGGAACTGCTGTGACCCGGCGACTCTCACCGCAAAGGACAGCTCTTAAAGCAAGAGCTGTCCTTTGCTATAATTATCGCATATATTTATTTTGTCATAAAATAACATGAATGTAATTGTTAAAAATATAACTATATATCGGGAATAATAACTGTATATAGCGGGCATAATACTATGTATAATCATGTACTATATAATAATGAATGTAATTGTTAAAAATATAACTGTATATAACGGTAATAATAACTGTATATAGCGGGCATAATACTATGTATAATCATGTACTGTATAATAATGAATGTAATTGTTAAAAATATAACTGTATATAACGGAAATAATAACTGTATATAGCGGGCATAATAACTGTATATAACGGGCATAACACTGTGTATAATCATGTATTGTATTATCATGACATTTTGGGGGATTGCTTGGTAAAAATGTTTCAGGATTTACTGTGAGGTCAAATCGTGACCTGGTCGAGTGCTGGAGGTGATAGAGTCACGAGTCACTTGTATAGGTGTAAAAGAGATTTTGATTTGGGACTCCGCGGATCTAAGAAGAAGAAGGGGGATGAGCAAATCAGTACTGTGGCAGGAAGTGACTGCTTGATGACATCCAGGAGTAGCACTTACCTGCCCGAAGAAGAATCATGCTGTGAGGTCTGCCAGCGTCGCTGGATCGTTGGATGCGTAATATGCACTGTTTCTCATTTTTTGAAAGCCTCAGGGGGAGATTGTCTAAGGTAAAAACCCCGTTATCTGGGTTTTTACCGCATTTTGGGATGCTCTAAGCATCCCCCGCTGGGTTACCGCAGCGGGTGGCATCGCCTGAAAAATCTGGCGATGTCCCATAGAAGCCAATAGGCTTCTAACGCGAACCCACTGCCGCCCCGCACGGACCCCCGCCGCCCAGCACGGACCCCCGCCGCCCCGCATTGCCCCCTCACCTGTGTCCGGGCAGCACAGAGCTGTGCTGCCTGGACTTGTGACCTCCTCCCTGCACTGATCCTCTTCCGGGTGCAGGGAGGAGGAGAGCCCGGCGCAGCAGCGCCGGGTGTGGGAGGGAGGGGAGAGCCGCCGGGAACTGCTGTGACCCGGCGACTCTCACCGCAAAGGACAGCTCTTAAAGCAAGAGCTGTCCTTTGCTATAATTATCGCATATATTTATTTTGTCATAAAATAACATGAATATAATCGTTAAAAATATAACTATATATCGGGAATAATAACTGTATATAGCGGGCATAATACTATGTATAATCATGTACTATATAATAATGAATGTAATTGTTAAAAATATAACTGTATATAACGGGAATAATAACTGTATATAGCGGGCATAATACTATGTATAATCATGTACTGTATAATAATGAATGTAATTGTTAAAAATATAACTGTATATAACGGAAATAATAACTGTATATAGCGGGCATAATAACTGTATATAATGGGCATAACACTGTGTATAATCATGTATTGTATTATCATGACATTTTGGGGGATTGCTTAGTAAAAATGTTTCAGGATTTACTGTGAGGTCAAATCGTGACCTGGTCGAGTGCTGGAGGTGATAGTCGCGAGTCACTTGTATAGGTGTAAAAGAGATTTTGATTTGGGACTCCGCGGATCCAAGAAGAAGAAGGGGGATGAGCAAATCAGTACTGTGGCAGGAAGTGACTGCTTGATGACATCCAGGAGTAGCACTTACCTGCCCGAAGAAGAATCATGCTGTGAGGTCTGCCAGCGTCGCTGGATCGTTGGATGCGTAATATGCACTGTTTCTCATTTTTTGAAAGCCTCAGGGGGAGATTGTCTAAGGTAAAAACCCCGTTATCTGGGTTTTTACCGCATTTTGGGATGCTCTAAGCATCCCCCGCTGGATTACCGCGGCGGGTGGCATCGCCTGAAAAATCTGGCGATGCCCCATAGAAGCCAATGGGCTTCTAACGTGAACCCACTGCCGCCCCGCACAGACCCCCGCCGCCCAGCACGGACCCCCGCCGCCCCGCATTGCCCCCTCACCTGTCTCTGGGCAGCACAGAGCTGTGCTGCCTGGACTTGTGACCTCCTCCCTGCACTGATCCTCTTCCGGGTGCAGGGAGGAGGAGAGCCCGGTGCAGCAGCGCCGCGTGTGGGAGGGAGGGGAGAGCCGCCGGGAACTGCTGTGACCCGGCGACTCTCACCGCAAAGGACAGCTCTTAAAGCAAGAGCTGTCCTTTGCTATAATTATCGCATATATTTATTTTGTCATAAAATAACATGAATGTAATCGTTAAAAATATAACTATATATCGGGAATAATAACTGTATATAGCAGGCATAATACTATGTATAATCATGTACTATATAATAATGAATGTAATTGTTAAAAATATAACTGTATATAACGGGAATAATAACTGTATATAGCGGGCATAATACTATGTATAATCATGTACTGTATAATAATGAATGTAATTGTTAAAAATATAACTGTATACAACGGAAATAATAACTGTATATAGCGGGCATAATAACTGTATATAATGGGCATAACACTGTGTATAATCATGACATTTTGGGGGATTGCTTGGTAAAAATGTTTCAGGATTTACTGTGAGGTAAAATCGTGACCTGGTCGAGTGCTGGAGGTGATAGAGTCGCGAGTCACTTGTATAGGTGTAAAAGAGATTTTGATTTGGGACTCCGCGGATCCAAGAAGAAGAAGGGGGATGAGCAAATCAGTACTGTGGCAGGAAGTGACTGCTTGATGACATCCAGGAGTAGCACTTACCTGCCCGAAGAAGAATCATGCTGTGAGGTCTGCCAGCGTCGCTGGATCGTTGGATGCGTAATATGCACTGTTTCTCATTTTTTGAAAGCCTCAGGGGGAGATTGTCTAAGGTAAAAACCCCGTTATCTGGGTTTTTACCGCATTTTGGGATGCTCTAAGCATCCCCCGCTGGGTTACCGCGGCGGGTGGCATCGCCTGAAAAATCTGGCGATGCCCCATAGAAGCCAATGGGCTTCTAACGTGAACCCACTGCCGCCCCGCACAGACCCCCGCCGCCCAGCACGGACCCCCGCCGCCCCGCATTGCCCCCTCACCTGTCTCCGGGCAGCACAGAGCTGTGCTGCCTGGACTTGTGACCTCCTCCCTGCACTGATCCTCTTCCGGGTGCAGGGAGGAGGAGAGCCCGGCGCAGCAGCGCCGCGTGTGGGAGGGAGGGGAGAGCCGCCGGGAACTGCTGTGACCCGGCGACTCTCACCGCAAAGGACAGCTCTTAAAGCAAGAGCTGTCCTTTGCTATAATTATCGCATATATTTATTTTGTCATAAAATAACATGAATGTAATCGTTAAAAATATAACTATATATCGGGAATAATAACTGTATATAGCGGGCATAATACTATGTATAATCATGTACTATATAATAATGAATGTAATTGTTAAAAATATAACTGTATATAACGGAAATAATAACTGTATATAGCGGGCATAATAACTGTATATAATGGGCATAACACTGTGTATAATCATGTATTGTATTATCATGACATTTTGGGGGATTGCTTGGTAAAAATGTTTCAGGATTTACTGTGAGGTCAAATCGTGACCTGGTCGAGTGCTGGAGGTGATAGTCGCGAGTCACTTGTATAGGTGTAAAAGAGATTTTGATTTGGGATTCCGCGGATCCAAGAAGAAGAAGAGGGATGAGCAAATCAGTACTGTGGCAGGAAGTGACTGCTTGATGACATCCAGGAGTAGCACTTACCTGCCCGAAGAAGAATCATGCTGTGAGGTCTGCCAGCGTCGCTGGATCGTTGGATGCGTAATATGCACTGTTTCTCATTTTTTGAAAGCCTCAGGGGGAGATTGTCTAAGGTAAAAACCCCGTTATCTGGGTTTTTACCGCATTTTGGGATGCTCTAAGCATCCCCCGCTGGGTTACCGCGGCGGGTGGCATCGCCTGAAAAATCTGGCGATGCCCCATAGAAGCCAATGGGCTTCTAACGTGAACCCACTGCCGCCCTGCACAGACCCCCGCCGCCCAGCACGGACCCCCGCCGCCCCGCATTGCCCCCTCACCTGTCTCCGGGCAGCACAGAGCTGTGCTGCCTGGACTTGTGACCTCCTCCCTGCACTGATCCTCTTCCGGGTGCAGGGAGGAGGAGAGCCCGGCGCAGCAGCGCCGCGTGTGGGAGGGAGGGGAGAGCCGCCGGGAACTGCTGTGACCCGGCGACTCTCACCGCAAAGGACAGCTCTTAAAGCAAGAGCTGTCCTTTGCTATAATTATCGCATATATTTATTTTGTCATAAAATAACATGAATGTAATCGTTAAAAATATAACTATATATCGGGAATAATAACTGTATATAGCGGGCATAATACTATGTATAATCATGTACTATATAATAATGAATGTAATTGTTAAAAATATAACTGTATATAACGGGAATAATAACTGTATATAGCGGGCATAATACTATGTATAATCATGTACTGTATAATAATGAATGTAATTGTTAAAAATATAACTGTATATAACGGAAATAATAACTGTATATAGCGGGCATAATAACTGTATATAATGGGCATAACACTGTGTATAATCATGTATTGTATTATCATGACATTTTGGGGGATTGCTTGGTAAAAATGTTTCAGGATTTACTGTGAGGTCAAATCGTGACCTGGTCGAGTGCTGGAGGTGATAGAGTCGCGAGTCACTTGTATAGGTGTAAAAGAGATTTTGATTTGGGACTCCGCGGATCCAAGAAGAAGAAGGGGGATGAGCAAATCAGTACTGTGGCAGGAAGTGACTGCTTGATGACATCCAGGAGTAGCACTTACCTGCCCGAAGAAGAATCATGCTGTGAGGTCTGCCAGCGTCGCTGGATCGTTGGATGCGTAATATGCACTGTTTCTCATTTTTTGAAAGCCTCAGGGGGAGATTGTCTAAGGTAAAAACCCTGTTATCTGGGTTTTTACCGCATTTTGGGATGCTCTAAGCATCCCCCGCTGGGTTACCGCGGCGGGTGGCATCGCCTGAAAAATCTGGCGATGCCCCATAGAAGCCAATGGGCTTCTAACGCGAACCCACTGCCGCCCCGCACAGACCCCCGCCGCCCCGCATTGCCCCCTCACCTGTGTCCGGGCAGCACAGAGCTGTGCTGCCTGGACTTGTGACCTCCTCCCTGCACTGATCCTCTTCCGGGTGCAGGGAGGAGGAGAGCCCGGCGCAGCAGCGCCGGGTGTGGGAGGGAGGGGAGAGCCGCCGGGAACTGCTGTGACCCGGCGACTCTCACCGCAAAGGACAGCTCTTAAAGCAAGAGCTGTCCTTTGCTATAATTATCGCATATATTTATTTTGTCATAAAATAACATGAATATAATCGTTAAAAATATAACTATATATCGGGAATAATAACTGTATATAGCGGGCATAATACTATGTATAATCATGTACTATATAATAATGAATGTAATTGTTAAAAATATAACTGTATATAACGGAAATAATAACTGTATATAGCGGGCATAATAACTGTATATAATGGGCATAACACTGTGTATAATCATGTATTGTATTATCATGACATTTTGGGGGATTGCTTAGTAAAAATGTTTCAGGATTTACTGTGAGGTCAAATCGTGACCTGGTCGAGTGCTGGAGGTGATAGTCGCGAGTCACTTGTATAGGTGTAAAAGAGATTTTGATTTGGGACTCCGCGGATCCAAGAAGAAGAAGGGGGATGAGCAAATCAGTACTGTGGCAGGAAGTGACTGCTTGATGACATCCAGGAGTAGCACTTACCTGCCCGAAGAAGAATCATGCTGTGAGGTCTGCCAGCGTCGCTGGATCGTTGGATGCGTAATATACACTGTTTCTCATTTTTTGAAAGCCTCAAGGGGAGATTGTCTAAGGTAAAAACCCCGTTATCTGGGTTTTTACCGCATTTTGGGATGCTCTAAGCATCCCCCGCTGGGTTACCGCGGCGGGTGGCATCGCCTGAAAAATCTGGCGATGCCCCATAGAAGCCAATGGGCTTCTAACGCAAACCCACTGCCGCCCCGCACAGACCCCCGCCGCCCAGCACGGACCCCCGCCGCCCCGCATTGCCCCCTCACCTGTGTCCGGGCAGCACAGAGCTGTGCTGCCTGGACTTGTGACCTCCTCCCTGCACTGATCCTCTTCCGGGTGCAGGGAGGAGGAGAGCCCGGCGCAGCAGCGCCGGGTGTGGGAGGGAGGGGAGAGCCGCCGGGAACTGCTGTGACCCGGCGACTCTCACCGCAAAGGACAGCTCTTAAAGCAAGAGCTGTCCTTTGCTATAATTATCGCATATATTTATTTTGTCATAAAATAACATGAATATAATCGTTAAAAATATAACTATATATCGGGAATAATACTATATATCGGGAATAATAACTGTATATAGCGGGCATAATACTATGTATAATCATGTACTATATAATAATAAATGTAATTGTTAAAAATATAACTGTATATAACGGGAATAATAACTGTATATAGCGGGCATAATACTATGTATAATCATGTACTGTATAATAATGAATGTAATTGTTAAAAATATAACTGTATATAACGGAAATAATAACTGTATATAGCGGGCATAATAACTGTATATAATGGGCATAACACTGTGTATAATCATGTATTGTATTATCATGACATTTTGGGGGATTGCTTAGTAAAAATGTTTCAGGATTTACTGTGAGGTCAAATCGTGACCTGGTCGAGTGCTGGAGGTGATAGTCGCGAGTCACTTGTATAGGTGTAAAAGAGATTTTGATTTGGGACTCCGCGGATCCAAGAAGAAGAAGGGGGATGAGCAAATCAGTACTGTGGCAGGAAGTGACTGCTTGATGACATCCAGGAGTAGCACTTACCTGCCCGAAGAAGAATCATGCTGTGAGGTCTGCCAGCGTCGCTGGATCGTTGGATGCGTAATATGCACTGTTTCTCATTTTTTGAAAGCCTCAGGGGGAGATTGTCTAAGGTAAAAACCCCGTTATCTGGGTTTTTACTGCATTTTGGGATGCTCTAAGCATCCCCCGCTGGGTTACCGCGGCGGGTGGCATCGCCTGAAAAATCTGGCGATGCCCCATAGGAGCCAATGGGCTTCTAACGTGAACCCACTGCCGCCCCGCACAGACCCCCGCCGCCCAGCACGGACCCCCGCCGCCCCGCATTGCCCCCTCACCTGTCTCCGGGCAGCACAGAGCTGTGCTGCCTGGACTTGTGACCTCCTCCCTGCACTGATCCTCTTCCGGGTGCAGGGAGGAGGAGAGCCCGGCGCAGCAGCGCCGCGTGTGGGAGGGAGGGGAGAGCCGCCGGGAACTGCTGTGACCCGGCGACTCTCACCGCAAAGGACAGCTCTTAAAGCAAGAGCTGTCCTTTGCTATAATTATCTATCGCATATATTTATTTTGTCATAAAATAACATGAATGTAATCGTTAAAAATATAACTATATATCGGGAATAATAACTGTATATAGCGGGCATAATACTATGTATAATCATGTACTATATAATAATGAATGTAATTGTTAAAAATATAACTGTATATAACGGGAATAATAACTGTATATAGCGGGCATAATACTATGTATAATCATGTACTGTATAATAATGAATGTAATTGTTAAAAATATAACTGTATATAACGGAAATAATAACTGTATATAGCGGGCATAATAACTGTATATAATGGGCATAACACTGTGTATAATCATGTATTGTATTATCATGACATTTTGGGGGATTGCTTGGTAAAAATGTTTCAGGATTTACTGTGAGGTCAAATCGTGACCTGGTCGAGTGCTGGAGGTGATAGAGTCGCGAGTCACTTGTATAGGTGTAAAAGAGATTTTGATTTGGGACTCCGCGGATCCAAGAAGAAGAAGGGGGATGAGCAAATCAGTACTGTGGCAGGAAGTGACTGCTTGATGACATCCAGGAGTAGCACTTACCTGCCCGAAGAAGAATCATGCTGTGAGGTCTGCCAGCGTCGCTGGATCGTTGGATGCGTAATATGCACTGTTTCTCATTTTTTGAAAGCCTCAGGGGGAGATTGTCTAAGGTAAAAACCCCGTTATCTGGGTTTTTACCGCATTTTGGGATGCTCTAAGCATCCCCCGCTGGGTTACCGCGGCGGGTGGCATCGCCTGAAAAATCTGGCGATGCCCCATAGAAGCCAATGGGCTTCTAACGTGAACCCACTGCCGCCCCGCACAGACCCCCGCCGCCCAGCACGGACCCCCGCCGCCCCGCATTGCCCCCTCACCTGTCTCCGGGCAGCACAGAGCTGTGCTGCCTGGACTTGTGACCTCCTCCCTGCACTGATCCTCTTCCGGGTGCAGGGAGGAGGAGAGCCCGGCGCAGCAGCGCCGCGTGTGGGAGGGAGGGGAGAGCCGCCGGGAACTGCTGTGACCCGGCGACTCTCACCGCAAAGGACAGCTCTTAAAGCAAGAGCTGTCCTTTGCTATAATTATCGCATATATTTATTTTGTCATAAAATAACATGAATGTAATCGTTAAAAATATAACTATATATCGGGAATAATAACTGTATACAGCGGGCATAATACTATGTATAATCATGTACTATATAATAATGAATGTAATTGTTAAAAATATAACTGTATATAACGGGAATAATAACTGTATATAGCGGGCATAATACTATGTATAATCATGTACTGTATAATAATGAATGTAATTGTTAAAAATATAACTGTATATAACGGAAATAATAACTGTATATAGCGGGCATAATAACTGTATATAATGGGCATAACACTGTGTATAATCATGTATTGTATTATCATGACATTTTGGGGGATTGCTTGGTAAAAATGTTTCAGGATTTACTGTGAGGTCAAATCGTGACCTGGTCGAGTGCTGGAGGTGATAGAGTCGCGAGTCACTTGTATAGGTGTAAAAGAGATTTTGATTTGGGACTCCGCGGATCCAAGAAGAAGAAGGGGGATGAGCAAATCAGTACTGTGGCAGGAAGTGACTGCTTGATGACATCCAGGAGTAGCACTTACCTGCCCGAAGAAGAATCATGCTGTGAGGTCTGCCAGCGTCGCTGGATCGTTGGATGCGTAATATGCACTGTTTCTCATTTTTTGAAAGCCTCAGTGGGAGATTGTCTAAGGTAAAAACCCCGTTATCTGGGTTTTTACCGCATTTTGGGATGCTCTAAGCATCCCCCGCTGGGTTAGCGCTGCGGGTGGCATCGCCTGAAAAATCTGGCGATGCCCCATAGAAGCCAATGGGCTTCTAACGGAAACCCACTGCCGCCCCGCACAGACCCCCGCCGCCCAGCACGGACCCCCGCCGCCCCGCATTGCCCCCTCACCTGTGTCCGGGCAGCACAGAGCTGTGCTGCCTGGACTTGTGACCTCCTCCCTGCACTGATCCTCTTCCGGGTGCAGGGAGGAGGAGAGCCCGGCGCAGCAGCGCCGGGTGTGGGAGAGAGGGGAGAGCCGCCGGGAACTGCTGTGACCCGGCGACTCTCACCGCAAAGAACAGCTCTTAAAGCAAGAGCTGTCCTTTGCTATAATTATCGCATATATTTATTTTGTCATAAAATAACATGAATATAATCGTTAAAAATATAACTATATATCGGGAATAATAACTGTATATAGTGGGCATAATACTATGTATAATCATGTACTATATAATAATAAATGTAATTGTTAAAAATATAACTGTATATAACGGGAATAATAACTGTATATAGCGGGCATAATACTATGTATAATCATGTACTGT
This sequence comes from Crinia signifera, assembly GCF_055691185.1. Lineage (NCBI taxonomy): Eukaryota > Metazoa > Chordata > Amphibia > Anura > Myobatrachidae > Crinia > Crinia signifera. The sequence continues at coordinate 107,650,836 of NC_139218.1, read as the reverse complement.
ATAATAATGAATGTAATTGTTAAAAATATAACTGTATATAACGGAAATAATAACTGTATATAGCGGGCATAATAACTGTATATAATGGGCATAACACTGTGTATAATCATGTATTGTATTATCATGACATTTTGGGGGATTGCTTGGTAAAAATGTTTTAGGATTTACTGTGAGGTCAAATCGTGACCTGGTCGAGTGCTGGAGGTGATAGAGTCGCGAGTCACTTTTATAGGTGTAAAAGAGATTTTGATTTGGGACTCCGCGGATCCAAGAAGAAGAAGGGGGATGAGCAAATCAGTACTGTGGCAGGAAGTGACTGCTTGATGACATCCAGGAGTAGCACTTACCTGCCCGAAGAAGAATCATGCTGTGAGGTCTGCCAGCGTCGCTGGATCGTTGGATGCGTAATATGCACTGTTTCTCATTTTTTGAAAGCCTCAGGGGGAGATTGTCTAAGGTAAAAACCCCGTTATCTGGGTTTTTACCGCATTTTGGGATGCTCTAAGCATCCCCCGCTGGGTTACCGCGGCGGGTGGCATCGCCTAAAAAATCTGGAGGTGCCCCATAGAAGCCAATGGGCTTCTAACGCGAACCCACTGCCGCCCCGCACAGACCCCCGCCGCCCAGCACGGACCCCCGCCGCCCCGCATTGCCCCCTCACCTGTGTCCGGGCAGCACAGAGCTGTGCTGCCTGGACTTGTAAGCTCCTCCCTGCACTGATCCTCTTCCGGGTGCAGGGAGGAGGAGAGCCCGGCGCAGCAGCGCCGGGTGTGGGAGGGAGGGGAGAGCCGCCGGGAACTGCTGTGACCCGGCGACTCTCACCGCAAAGGACAGCTCTTAAAGCAAGAGCTGTCCTTTGCTATAATTATCGCATATATTTATTTTGTCATAAAATAACATGAATGTAATCGTTAAAAATATAACTATATATCGGGAATAATAACTGTATATAGCGGGCATAATACTATGTATAATCATGTACTATATAATAATGAATGTAATTGTTAAAAATATAACTGTATATAACGGGAATAATAACTGTATATAGCGGGCATAATACTATGTATAATCATGTACTGTATAATAATGAATGTAATTGTTAAAAATATAACTGTATATAACGGAAATAATAACTGTATATAGCGGGCATAATAACTGTATATAATGGGCATAACACTGTGTATAATCATGTATTGTATTATCATGACATTTTGGGGGATTGCTTGGTAAAAATGTTTCAGGATTTACTGTGAGGTCAAATCGTGACCTGGTCGAGTGCTGGAGGTGATAGAGTCGCGAGTCACTTGTATAGGTGTAAAAGAGATTTTGATTTGGGACTCCGCGGATCCAAGAAGAAGAAGGGGGATGAGCAAATCAGTACTGTGGCAGGAAGTGACTGCTTGATGACATCCAGGAGTAGCACTTACCTGCCCGAAGAAGAATCATGCTGTGAGGTCTGCCAGCGTCGCTGGATCGTTGGATGCGTAATATGCACTGTTTCTCATTTTTTGAAAGCCTCAAGGGGAGATTGTCTAAGGTAAAAACCCTGTTATCTGGGTTTTTACCGCATTTTGGGATGCTCTAAGCATCCCCCGCTGGGTTACCGCAGCGGGTGGCATCACCTGAAAAATCTGGCGATGCCCCATAGAAGCCAATGGGCTTCTAACGCGAACCCACTGCCGCCCCGCACAGACCCCCGCCGCCCCGCATTGCCCCCTCACCTGTGTCCGGGCAGCACAGAGCTGTGCTGCCTGGACTTGTGACCTCCTCCCTGCACTGATCCTCTTCCGGGTGCAGGGAGGAGGAGAGCCCGGCGCAGCAGCGCCGGGTGTGGGAGGGAGGGGAGAGCCGCCGGGAACTGCTGTGACCCGGCGACTCTCACCACAAAGGACAGCTCTTAAAGCAAGAGCTGTCCTTTGCTATAATTATCGCATATATTTATTTTGTCATAAAATAACATGAATGTAATCGTTAAAAATATAACTATATATCGGGAATAATAACTGTATATAGCGGGCATAATACTATGTATAATCATGTACTATATAATAATGAATGTAATTGTTAAAAATATAACTGTATATAACGGGAATAATAACTGTATATAGCGGGCATAATACTATGTATAATCATGTACTGTATAATAATGAATGTAATTGTTAAAAATATAACTGTATATAACGGAAATAATAACTGTATATAGCGGGCATAATAACTGTATATAATGGGCATAACACTGTGTATAATCATGTATTGTATTATCATGACATTTTGGGGGATTGCTTAGTAAAAATGTTTCAGGATTTACTGTGAGGTCAAATCGTGACCTGGTCGAGTGCTGGAGGTGATAGTCGCGAGTCACTTGTATAGGTGTAAAAGAGATTTTGATTTGGGACTCCGCGGATCCAAGAAGAAGAAGGGGGATGAGCAAATCAGTACTGTGGCAGGAAGTGACTGCTTGATGACATCCAGGAGTAGCACTTACCTGCCCGAAGAAGAATCATGCTGTGAGGTCTGCCAGCGTCGCTGGATCGTTGGATGCGTAATATGCACTGTTTCTCATTTTTTGAAAGCCTCAGGGGGAGATTGTCTAAGGTAAAAACCCCGTTATCTGGGTTTTTACCGCATTTTGGGATGCTCTAAGCATCCCCCGCTGGGTTACCGCGGCGGGTGGCATCGCCTGAAAAATCTGGCGATGCCCCATAGAAGCCAATGGGCTTCTAACGTGAACCCACTGCCGCCCCGCACAGACCCCCGCCGCCCAGCACGGACCACCGCCGCCCCGCATTGCCCCCTCACCTGTCTCCGGGCAGCACAGAGCTGTGCTGCCTGGACTTGTGACCTCCTCCCTGCACTGATCCTCTTCCGGGTGCAGGGAGGAGGAGAGCCTGGCGCAGCAGCGCCGCGTGTGGGAGGGAGGGGAGAGCCGCCGGGAACTGCTGTGACCCGGCGACTCTCACCGCAAAGGACAGCTCTTAAAGCAAGAGCTGTCCTTTGCTATAATTATCGCATATATTTATTTTGTCATAAAATAACATGAATGTAATCGTTAAAAATATAACTATATATCGGGAATAATAACTGTATATAGCGGGCATAATACTATGTATAATCATGTACTATATAATAATGAATGTAATTGTTAAAAATATAACTGTATATAACGGGAATAATAACTGTATATAGCGGGCATAATACTATGTATAATCATGTACTGTATAATAATGAATGTAATTGTTAAAAATATAACTGTATACAACGGAAATAATAACTGTATATAGCGGGCATAATAACTGTATATAATGGGCATAACACTGTGTATAATCATGACATTTTGGGGGATTGCTTGGTAAAAATGTTTCAGGATTTACTGTGAGGTCAAATCGTGACCTGGTCGAGTGCTGGAGGTGATAGAGTCGCGAGTCACTTGTATAGGTGTAAAAGAGATTTTGATTTGGGACTCCGCGGATCCAAGAAGAAGAAGGGGGATGAGCAAATCAGTACTGTGGCAGGAAGTGACTGCTTGATGACATCCAGGAGTAGCACTTACCTGCCCGAAGAAGAATCATGCTGTGAGGTCTGCCAGCGTCGCTGGATCGTTGGATGCGTAATATGCACTGTTTCTCATTTTTTGAAAGCCTCAGGGGGAGATTGTCTAAGGTAAAAACCCCGTTATCTGGGTTTTTACCGCATTTTGGGATGCTCTAAGCATCCCCCGCTGGGTTACCGCGGCGGGTGGCATCGCCTAAAAAATCTGGCGATGCCCCATAGAAGCCAATGGGCTTCTAACGCGAACCCACTGCCGCCCCGCACAGACCCCCGCCGCCCAGCACGGACCCCCGCCGCCCCGCATTGCCCCCTCACCTGTGTCCGGGCAGCACAGAGCTGTGCTGCCTGGACTTGTAAGCTCCTCCCTGCACTGATCCTCTTCCGGGTGCAGGGAGGAGGAGAGCCCGGCGCAGCAGCGCCGCGTGTGGGAGGGAGGGGAGAGCCGCCGGGAACTGCTGTGACCCGGCGACTCTCACCGCAAAGGACAGCTCTTAAAGCAAGAGCTGTCCTTTGCTATAATTATCGCATATATTTATTTTGTCATATAATAACATGAATGTAATCGTTAAAAATCTAACTATATATCGGGAATAATAACTGTATATAGCGGGCATAATACTATGTATAATCATGTACTATATAATAATGAATGTAATTGTTAAAAATATAACTGTATATAACGGGAATAATAACTGTATATAGCGGGCATAATACTATGTATAATCATGTACTGTATAATAATGAATGTAATTGTTAAAAATATAACTGTATATAACGGAAATAATAACTGTATATAGCGGGCATAATAACTGTATATAATGGGCATAACACTGTGTATAATCATGTATTGTATTATCATGACATTTTGGGGGATTGCTTGGTAAAAATGTTTCAGGATTTACTGTGAGGTCAAATCGTGACCTGGTCGAGTGCTGGAGGTGATAAAGTCGCAAGTCACTTGTATAGGTGTAAAAGAGATTTTGATTTGGGACTCCGCGGATCCAAGAAGAAGAAGGGGGATGAGCAAATCAGTACTGTGGCAGGAAGTGACTGCTTGATGACATCCAGGAGTAGCACTTACCTGCCCGAAGAAGAATCATGCTGTGAGGTCTGCCAGCGTCGCTGGATCGTTGGATGCGTAATATGCACTGTTTCTCATTTTTTGAAAGCCTCAGGGGGAGATTGTCTAAGGTAAAAACCCCGTTATCTGGGTTTTTACCGCATTTTGGGATGCTCTAAGCATCCCCCGCTGGGTTACCGCGGCGGGTGGCATCGCCTGAAAAATCTGGCGATGCCCCATAGAAGCCAATGGGCTTCTAACGCGAACCCACTGCCGCCCCGCACGGACCCCCGCCGCCCAGCACGGACCCCCGCCGCCCCGCATTGCCCCCTCACCTGTGTCCGGGCAGCACAGAGCTGTGCTGCCTGGACTTGTGACCTCCTCCCTGCACTGATCCTCTTCCGGGTGCAGGGAGGAGGAGAGCCCGGCGCAGCAGTGCCGGGTGTGGGAGGGAGGGGAGAGCCGCCGGGAACTGCTGTGACCCGGCGACTCTCACCGCAAAGGACAGCTCTTAAAGCAAGAGCTGTCCTTTGCTATAATTATCGCATATATTTATTTTGTCATATAATAACATGAATGTAATCGTTAAAAATCTAACTATATATCGGGAATAATAACTGTATATAGCGGGCATAATACTATGTATAATCATGTACTATATAATAATGAATGTAATTGTTAAAAATATAACTGTATATAACGGGAATAATAACTGTATATAGCGGGCATAATACTATGTATAATCATGTACTGTATAATAATGAATGTAATTGTTAAAAATATAACTGTATATAACGGAAATAATAACTGTATATAGCGGGCATAATAACTGTATATAATGGGCATAACACTGTGTATAATCATGTATTGTATTATCATGACATTTTGGGGGATTGCTTGGTAACAATGTTTCAGGATTTACTGTGAGGTCAAATCGTGACCTGGTCGAGTGCTGGAGGTGATAAAGTCGCGAGTCACTTGTATAGGTGTAAAAGAGATTTTGATTTGGGACTCCGCGGATCCAAGAAGAAGAAGGGGGATGAGCAAATCAGTACTGTGGCAGGAAGTGACTGCTTGATGACATCCAGGAGTAGCACTTACCTGCCCGAAGAAGAATCATGCTGTGAGGTCTGCCAGCGTCGCTGGATCGTTGGATGCGTAATATGCACTGTTTCTCATTTTTTGAAAGCCTCAGGGGGAGATTGTCTAAGGTAAAAACCCCGTTATCTGGGTTTTTACCGCATTTTGGGATGCTCTAAGCATCCCCCGCTGGGTTACCGCGGCGGGTGGCATCGCCTGAAAAATCTGGCGATGCCCCATAAAAGCCAATGGGCTTCTAACGCGAACCCACTGCCGCCCCGCACGGACCCCCGCCGCCCAGCACGGACCCCCGCCGCCCCGCATTGCCCCCTCACCTGTGTCCGGGCAGCACAGAGCTGTGCTGCCTGGACTTGTGACCTCCTCCCTGCACTGATCCTCTTCCGGGTGCAGGGAGGAGGAGAGCCCGGCGCAGCAGCGCCGGGTGTGGGAGGGAGGGGAGAGCCGCCGGGAACTGCTGTGACCCGGCGACTCTCACCGCAAAGGACAGCTCTTAAAGCAAGAGCTGTCCTTTGCTATAATTATCGCATATATTTATTTTGTCATAAAATAACATGAATGTAATCGTTAAAAATATAACTATATATCGGGAATAATAACTGTATATAGCGGGCATAATACTATGTATAATCATGTACTATATAATAATGAATGTAATTGTTAAAAATATAACTGTATATAACGGGAATAATAACTGTATATAGCGGGCATAATACTATGTATAATCATGTACTGTATAATAATGAATGTAATTGTTAAAAATATAACTGTATATAACGGAAATAATAACTGTATATAGCGGGCATAATAACTGTATATAATGGGCATAACACTGTGTATAATCATGTATTGTATTATCATGACATTTTGGGGGATTGCTTAGTAAAAATGTTTCAGGATTTACTGTGAGGTCAAATCGTGACCTGGTCGAGTGCTGGAGGTGATAGTCGCGAGTCACTTGTATAGGTGTAAAAGAGATTTTGATTTGGGACTCCGCGGATCCAAGAAGAAGAAGGGGGATGAGCAAATCAGTACTGTGGCAGGAAGTGACTGCTTGATGACATCCAGGAGTAGCACTTACCTGCCCGAAGAAGAATCATGCTGTGAGGTCTGCCAGCGTCGCTGGATCGTTGGATGCGTAATATGCACTGTTTCTCATTTTTTGAAAGCCTCAGGGGGAGATTGTCTAAGGTAAAAACCCCGTTATCTGGGTTTTTACCGCATTTTGGGATGCTCTAAGCATCCCCCGCTGGGTTACCGCGGCGGGTGGCATCGCCTGAAAAATCTGGCGATGCCCCATAGAAGCCAATGGGCTTCTAACGTGAACCCACTGCCGCCCCGCACAGACCCCCGCCGCCCAGCACGGACCACCGCCGCCCCGCATTGCCCCCTCACCTGTCTCCGGGCAGCACAGAGCTGTGCTGCCTGGACTTGTGACCTCCTCCCTGCACTGATCCTCTTCCGGGTGCAGGGAGGAGGAGAGCCTGGCGCAGCAGCGCCGCGTGTGGGAGGGAGGGGAGAGCCGCCGGGAACTGCTGTGACCCGGCGACTCTCACCGCAAAGGACAGCTCTTAAAGCAAGAGCTGTCCTTTGCTATAATTATCGCATATATTTATTTTGTCATAAAATAACATGAATGTAATCGTTAAAAATATAACTATATATCGGGAATAATAACTGTATATAGCGGGCATAATACTATGTATAATCATGTACTATATAATAATGAATGTAATTGTTAAAAATATAACTGTATATAACGGGAATAATAACTGTATATAGCGGGCATAATACTATGTATAATCATGTACTGTATAATAATGAATGTAATTGTTAAAAATATAACTGTATACAACGGAAATAATAACTGTATATAGCGGGCATAATAACTGTATATAATGGGCATAACACTGTGTATAATCATGACATTTTGGGGGATTGCTTGGTAAAAATGTTTCAGGATTTACTGTGAGGTCAAATCGTGACCTGGTCGAGTGCTGGAGGTGATAGAGTCGCGAGTCACTTGTATAGGTGTAAAAGAGATTTTGATTTGGGACTCCGCGGATCCAAGAAGAAGAAGGGGGATGAGCAAATCAGTACTGTGGCAGGAAGTGACTGCTTGATGACATCCAGGAGTAGCACTTACCTGCCCGAAGAAGAATCATGCTGTGAGGTCTGCCAGCGTCGCTGGATCGTTGGATGCGTAATATGCACTGTTTCTCATTTTTTGAAAGCCTCAGGGGGAGATTGTCTAAGGTAAAAACCCCGTTATCTGGGTTTTTACCGCATTTTGGGATGCTCTAAGCATCCCCCGCTGGGTTACCGCGGCGGGTGGCATCGCCTAAAAAATCTGGCGATGCCCCATAGAAGCCAATGGGCTTCTAACGCGAACCCACTGCCGCCCCGCACAGACCCCCGCCGCCCAGCACGGACCCCCGCCGCCCCGCATTGCCCCCTCACCTGTGTCCGGGCAGCACAGAGCTGTGCTGCCTGGACTTGTAAGCTCCTCCCTGCACTGATCCTCTTCCGGGTGCAGGGAGGAGGAGAGCCCGGCGCAGCAGCGCCGCGTGTGGGAGGGAGGGGAGAGCCGCCGGGAACTGCTGTGACCCGGCGACTCTCACCGCAAAGGACAGCTCTTAAAGCAAGAGCTGTCCTTTGCTATAATTATCGCATATATTTATTTTGTCATATAATAACATGAATGTAATCGTTAAAAATCTAACTATATATCGGGAATAATAACTGTATATAGCGGGCATAATACTATGTATAATCATGTACTATATAATAATGAATGTAATTGTTAAAAATATAACTGTATATAACGGGAATAATAACTGTATATAGCGGGCATAATACTATGTATAATCATGTACTGTATAATAATGAATGTAATTGTTAAAAATATAACTGTATATAACGGAAATAATAACTGTATATAGCGGGCATAATAACTGTATATAATGGGCATAACACTGTGTATAATCATGTATTGTATTATCATGACATTTTGGGGGATTGCTTGGTAAAAATGTTTCAGGATTTACTGTGAGGTCAAATCGTGACCTGGTCGAGTGCTGGAGGTGATAAAGTCGCAAGTCACTTGTATAGGTGTAAAAGAGATTTTGATTTGGGACTCCGCGGATCCAAGAAGAAGAAGGGGGATGAGCAAATCAGTACTGTGGCAGGAAGTGACTGCTTGATGACATCCAGGAGTAGCACTTACCTGCCCGAAGAAGAATCATGCTGTGAGGTCTGCCAGCGTCGCTGGATCGTTGGATGCGTAATATGCACTGTTTCTCATTTTTTGAAAGCCTCAGGGGGAGATTGTCTAAGGTAAAAACCCCGTTATCTGGGTTTTTACCGCATTTTGGGATGCTCTAAGCATCCCCCGCTGGGTTACCGCGGCGGGTGGCATCGCCTGAAAAATCTGGCGATGCCCCATAGAAGCCAATGGGCTTCTAACGCGAACCCACTGCCGCCCCGCACGGACCCCCGCCGCCCAGCACGGACCCCCGCCGCCCCGCATTGCCCCCTCACCTGTGTCCGGGCAGCACAGAGCTGTGCTGCCTGGACTTGTGACCTCCTCCCTGCACTGATCCTCTTCCGGGTGCAGGGAGGAGGAGAGCCCGGCGCAGCAGTGCCGGGTGTGGGAGGGAGGGGAGAGCCGCCGGGAACTGCTGTGACCCGGCGACTCTCACCGCAAAGGACAGCTCTTAAAGCAAGAGCTGTCCTTTGCTATAATTATCGCATATATTTATTTTGTCATATAATAACATGAATGTAATCGTTAAAAATCTAACTATATATCGGGAATAATAACTGTATATAGCGGGCATAATACTATGTATAATCATGTACTATATAATAATGAATGTAATTGTTAAAAATATAACTGTATATAACGGGAATAATAACTGTATATAGCGGGCATAATACTATGTATAATCATGTACTGTATAATAATGAATGTAATTGTTAAAAATATAACTGTATATAACGGAAATAATAACTGTATATAGCGGGCATAATAACTGTATATAATGGGCATAACACTGTGTATAATCATGTATTGTATTATCATGACATTTTGGGGGATTGCTTGGTAACAATGTTTCAGGATTTACTGTGAGGTCAAATCGTGACCTGGTCGAGTGCTGGAGGTGATAAAGTCGCGAGTCACTTGTATAGGTGTAAAAGAGATTTTGATTTGGGACTCCGCGGATCCAAGAAGAAGAAGGGGGATGAGCAAATCAGTACTGTGGCAGGAAGTGACTGCTTGATGACATCCAGGAGTAGCACTTACCTGCCCGAAGAAGAATCATGCTGTGAGGTCTGCCAGCGTCGCTGGATCGTTGGATGCGTAATATGCACTGTTTCTCATTTTTTGAAAGCCTCAGGGGGAGATTGTCTAAGGTAAAAACCCCGTTATCTGGGTTTTTACCGCATTTTGGGATGCTCTAAGCATCCCCCGCTGGGTTACCGCGGCGGGTGGCATCGCCTGAAAAATCTGGCGATGCCCCATAAAAGCCAATGGGCTTCTAACGCGAACCCACTGCCGCCCCGCACGGACCCCCGCCGCCCAGCACGGACCCCCGCCGCCCCGCATTGCCCCCTCACCTGTGTCCGGGCAGCACAGAGCTGTGCTGCCTGGACTTGTGACCTCCTCCCTGCACTGATCCTCTTCCGGGTGCAGGGAGGAGGAGAGCCCGGCGCAGCAGCGCCGGGTGTGGGAGGGAGGGGAGAGCCGCCGGGAACTGCTGTGACCCGGCGACTCTCACCGCAAAGGACAGCTCTTAAAGCAAGAGCTGTCCTTTGCTATAATTATCGCATATATTTATTTTGTCATAAAATAACATGAATGTAATCGTTAAAAATATAACTATATATCGGGAATAATAACTGTATATAGCGGGCATAATACTATGTATAATCATGTACTATATAATAATGAATGTAATTGTTAAAAATATAACTGTATATAACGGGAATAATAACTGTATATAGCGGGCATAATACTATGTATAATCATGTACTGTATAATAATGAATGTAATTGTTAAAAATATAACTGTATACAACGGAAATAATAACTGTATATAGCGGGCATAATAACTGTATATAATGGGCATAACACTGTGTATAATCATGTATTGTATTATCATGACATTTTGGGGGATTGCTTGGTAAAAATGTTTCAGGATTTACTGTGAGGTCAAATCGTGACCTGGTCGAGTGCTGGAGGTGATAGAGTCGCGAGTCACTTGTATAGGTGTAAAAGAGATTTTGATTTGGGACTCCGCGGATCCAAGAAGAAGAAGGGGGATGAGCAAATCAGTACTGTGGCAGGAAGTGACTGCTTGATGACATCCAGGAGTAGCACTTACCTGCCCGAAGAAGAATCATGCTGTGAGGTCTGCCAGCGTCGCTGGATCGTTGGATGCGTAATATGCACTGTTTCTCATTTTTTGAAAGCCTCAGGGGGAGATTGTCTAAGGTAAAAACCCCGTTATCTGGGTTTTTACCGCATTTTGGGATGCTCTAAGCATCCCCCGCTGGGTTACCGCGGCGGGTGGCATCGCCTGAAAAATCTGGCGATGCCCCATAGAAGCCAATGGGCTTCTAACGCAAACCCACTGCCGCCCCGCACAGACCCCCGCCGCCCAGCACGGACCCCCGCCGCCCCGCATTGCCCCCTCACCTGTGTCCGGGCAGCACAGAGCTGTGCTGCCTGGACTTGTGACCTCCTCCCTGCACTGATCCTCTTCCGGGTGCAGGGAGGAGGAGAGCCCGGCGCAGCAGCGCCGGGTGTGGGAGGGAGGGGAGAGCCGCCGGGAACTGCTGTGACCCGGCGACTCTCACCGCAAAGAACAGCTCTTAAAGCAAGAGCTGTCCTTTGCTATAATTATCGCATATATTTATTTTGTCATAAAATAACATGAATGTAATCGTTAAAAATATAACTATATATCGGGAATAATAACTGTATATAGTGGGCATAATACTATGTATAATCATGTACTATATAATAATGAATGTAATTGTTAAAAATATAACTGTATATAACGGGAATAATAACTGTATATAGCGGGCATAACACTGTGTATAATCATGTATTGTATTATCATGACATTTTGGGGGATTGCTTGGTAAAAATGTTTCAGGATTTACTGTGAGGTCAAATCGTGACCTGGTCGAGTGCTGGAGGTGATAGAGTCGCGAGTCACTTGTATAGGTGTAAAAGAGATTTTGATTTGGGACTCCGCGGATCCAAGAAGAAGAAGGGGGATGAGCAAATCAGTACTGTGGCAGGAAGTGACTGCTTGATGACATCCAGGAGTAGCACATACCTGCCCGAAGAAGAATCATGCTGTGAGGTCTGCCAGCGTCGCTGGATCGTTGGATGCGTAATATGCACTGTTTCTCATTTTTTGAAAGCCTCAGGGGGAGATTGTCTAAGGTAAAAACCCCGTTATCTGGGTTTTTACCGCATTTTGGGATGCTCTAAGCATCCCCCGCTGGGTTACCGCGGCGGGTGGCATCGCCTAAAAAATCTGGCGATGCCCCATAGAAGCCAATGGGCTTCTAACGCGAACCCACTGCCGCCCCGCACAGACCCCCGCCGCCCAGCACGGACCCCCGCCGCCCCGCATTGCCCCCTCACCTGTGTCCGGGCAGCACAGAGCTGTGCTGCCTGGACTTGTGACCTCCTCCCTGCACTGATCCTCTTCCGGGTGCAGGGAGGAGGAGAGCCCGGCGCAGCAGCGCCGGGTGTGGGAGGGAGGGGAGAGCCGCCGGGAACTGCTGTGACCCGGCGACTCTCACCGCAAAGGACAGCTCTTAAAGCAAGAGCTGTCCTTTGCTATAATTATCGCATATATTTATTTTGTCATAAAATAACATGAATGTAATCGTTAAAAATATAACTATATATCGGGAATAATAACTGTATATAGCGGGCATAATACTATGTATAATCATGTACTATATAATAATGAATGTAATTGTTAAAAATATAACTGTATATAACGGGAATAATAACTGCATATAGCGGGCATAATACTATGTATAATCATGTACTGTATAATAATGAATGTAATTGTTAAAAATATAACTGTATATAACGGAAATAATAACTGTATATAGCGGGCATAATAACTGTATATAATGGGCATAACACTGTGTATAATCATGTATTGTATTATCATGACATTTTGGGGGATTGCTTGGTAAAAATGTTTCAGGATTTACTGTGAGGTCAAATCGTGACCTGGTCGAGTGCTGGAGGTGATAGAGTCGCGAGTCACTTGTATAGGTGTAAAAGAGATTTTGATTTGGGACTCCGCGGATCCAAGAAGAAGAAGGGGGATGAGCAAATCAGTACTGTGGCAGGAAGTGACTGCTTGATGACATCCAGGAGTAGCACTTACCTGCCCGAAGAAGAATCATGCTGTGAGGTCTGCCAGCGTCGCTGGATCGTTGGATGCGTAATATGCACTGTTTCTCATTTTTTGAAAGCCTCAAGGGGAGATTGTCTAAGGTAAAAACCCCGTTATCTGGGTTTTTACCGCATTTTGGGATGCTCTAAGCATCCCCCGCTGGGTTACCGCGGCGGCCGGCATCGCCTGAAAAATCTGGCGATGCCCCATAGAAGCCAATGGGCTTCTAACGTGAACCCACTGCCGCCCCAAACAGACCCCCGCCGCCCAGCACGGACCCCCGCCGCCCCGCATTGCCCCCTCACCTGTGTCCGGGCAGCACAGAGCTGTGCTGCCTGGACTTGTGACCTCCTCCCTGCACTGATCCTCTTCCGGGTGCAGGGAGGAGGAGAGCCCGGTGCAGCAGCGCCGCGTGTGGGAGGGAGGGGAGAGCCGCCGGGAACTGCTGTGACCCGGCGACTCTCACCGCAAAGGACAGCTCTTAAAGCAAGAGCTGTCCTTTGCTATAATTATCGCATATATTTATTTTGTCATAAAATAACATGAATGTAATCGTTAAAAATATAACTATATATCGGGAATAATAACTGTATATAGCGGGCATAATACTATGTATAATCATGTACTATATAATAATGAATGTAATTGTTAAAAATATAACTGTATATAACGGGAATAATAACTGTATATAGCGGGCATAATACTATGTATAATCATGTACTGTATAATAATGAATGTAATTGTTAAAAATATAACTGTATATAACGGAAATAATAACTGTATATAGCGGGCATAATAATTGTATATAATGGGCATAACATTGTGTATAATCATGTATTGTATTATCATGACATTTTGGGGGATTGCTTGGTAAAAATGTTTCAGGATTTACTGTGAGGTCAAATCGTGACCTGGTCGAGTGCTGGAGGTGATAGAGTCGCGAGTCACTTGTATAGGTGTAAAAGAGATTTTGATTTGGGACTCCGCGGATCCAAGAAGAAGAAGGGGGATGAGCAAATCAGTACTGTGGCAGGAAGTGACTGCTTGATGACATCCAGGAGTAGCACTTACCTGCCCGAAGAAGAATCATGCTGTGAGGTCTGCCAGCGTCGCTGGATCGTTGGATGCGTAATATGCACTGTTTCTCATTTTTTGAAAGCCTCAGGGGGAGATTGTCTAAGGTAAAAACCCCGTTATCTGGGTTTTTACCGCATTTTGGGATGCTCTAAGCATCCCCCGCTGGGTTACCGCGGCGGGTGGCATCGCCTGAAAAATCTGGCGATGCCCCATAGAAGCCAATGGGCTTCTAACGCGAACCCACTGCCGCCCCGCACAGACCCCCGCCGCCCCGCATTGCCCCCTCACCTGTGTCCGGACAGCACAGAGCTGTGCTGCCTGGACTTGTGACCTCCTCCCTGCACTGATCCTCTTCCGGGTGCAGGGAGGAGGAGAGCCCGGCGCAGCAGCGCCGGGTGTGGGAGGGAGGGGAGAGCCGCCGGGAACTGCTGTGACCCGGCGACTCTCACCGCAAAGGACAGCTCTTAAAGCAAGAGCTGTCCTTTGCTATAATTATCGCATATATTTATTTTGTCATAAAATAACATGAATATAATCGTTAAAAATATAACTATATATCGGGAATAATAACTGTATATAGCGGGCATAATACTATGTATAATCATGTACTATATAATAATGAATGTAATTGTTAAAAATATAACTGTATATAACGGGAATAATAACTGTATATAGCGGGCATAATACTATGTATGATCATGTACTGTATAATAATGAATGTAATTGTTAAAAATATAACTGTATATAACGGAAATAATAACTGTATATAGCGGGCATAATAACTGTATATAATGGGCATAACACTGTGTATAATCATGTATTGTATTATCATGACATTTTGGGGGATTGCTTAGTAAAAATGTTTCAGGATTTACTGTGAGGTCAAATCGTGACCTGGTCGAGTGCTGGAGGTGATAGTCGCGAGTCACTTGTATAGGTGTAAAAGAGATTTTGATTTGGGACTCCGCGGATCCAAGAAGAAGAAGAGGGATGAGCAAATCAGTACTGTGGCAGGAAGTGACTGCTTGATGACATCCAGGAGTAGCACTTACCTGCCCGAAGAAGAATCATGCTGTGAGGTCTGCCAGCGTCGCTGGATCGTTGGATGCGTAATATGCACTGTTTCTCATTTTTTGAAAGCCTCAGGGGGAGATTGTCTAAGGTAAAAACCCCGTTATCTGGGTTTTTACCGCATTTTGGGATGCTCTAAGCATCCCCCGCTGGGTTACCGCGGCGGGTGGCATCGCCTGAAAAATCTGGCGATGCCCCATAGAAGCCAATGGGCTTCTAACGTGAACCCACTGCCGCCCCGCACAGACCCCCGCCGCCCAGCACGGACCCCCGCCGCCCCGCATTGCCCCCTCACCTGTCTCAGGGCAGCACAGAGCTGTGCTGCCTGGACTTGTGACCTCCTCCCTGCACTGATCCTCTTCCGGGTGCAGGGAGGAGGAGAGCCCGGCGCAGCAGCGCCGCGTGTGGGAGGGAGGGGAGAGCCGCCGGGAACTGCTGTGACCCGGCGACTCTCACCGCAAAGGACAGCTCTTAAAGCAAGAGCTGTCCTTTGCTATAATTATCGCATATATTTATTTTGTCATAAAATAACATGAATGTAATCGTTAAAAATATAACTATATATCGGGAATAATAACTGTATATAGCGGGCATAATACTATGTATAATCATGTACTATATAATAATGAATGTAATTGTTAAAAATATAACTGTATATAACGGGAATAATAACTGTATATAGCGGGCATAATACTATGTATAATCATGTACTGTATAATAATGAATGTAATTGTTAAAAATATAACTGTATATAACGGAAATAATAACTGTATATAGCGGGCATAATAACTGTATATAATGGGCATAACACTGTGTATAATCATGTATTGTATTATCATGACATTTTGGGGGATTGCTTGGTAAAAATGTTTCAGGATTTACTGTGATGTCAAATCGTGACCTGGTCGAGTGCTGGAGGTGATAGAGTCGCGAGTCACTTGTATAGGTGTAAAAGAGATTTTGATTTGGGACTCCGCGGATCCAAGAAGAAGAAGGGGGTGAGCAAATCAGTACTGTGGCAGGAAGTGACTGCTTGATGACATCCAGGAGTAGCACTTACCTGCCCGAAGAAGAATCATGCTGTGAGGTCTGCCAGCGTCGCTGGATCGTTGGATGCGTAATATGCACTGTTTCTCATTTTTTGAAAGCCTCAGGGGGAGATTGTCTAAGGTAAAAACCCTGTTATCTGGGTTTTTACCGCATTTTGGGATGCTCTAAGCATCCCCCGCTGGGTTACCGCGGCGGGTGGCATCGCCTGAAAAATCTGGCGATGCCCCATAGAAGCCAATGGGCTTCTAACGTGAACCCACTGCCGCCCCGCACAGACCCCCGCCGCCCAGCACGGACCCCCGACGCCCCGCATTGCCCCCTCACCTGTCTCCGGGCAGCACAGAGCTGTGCTGCCTGGACTTGTGACCTCCTCCCTGCACTGATCCTCTTCCGGGTGCAGGGAGGAGGAGAGCCCGGCGCAGCAGCGCCGCGTGTGGGAGGGAGGGGAGAGCCGCCGGGAACTGCTGTGACCCGGCGACTCTCACCGCAAAGGACAGCTCTTAAAGCAAGAGCTGTCCTTTGCTATAATTATCGCATATATTTATTTTGTCATAAAATAACATGAATGTAATCGTTAAAAATATAACTATATATCGGGAATAATAACTGTATATAGCGGGCATAATACTATGTATAATCATGTACTATATAATAATGAATGTAATTGTTAAAAATATAACTGTATATAACGGGAATAATAACTGTATATAGCGGGCATAATACTATGTATAATCATGGGCAGTACGGATGGTGTAATGGTTAGCATTACTGCCTCACAGCACTGAGGTCATGGGTTCAACACCCACCATGGCCCTAACTGTGCGGAGTTTGTATATTCTCCCCGTACTTGCGTGGGTTTCCTCCGGGTACTCCGGTTTCCTCCCACAATCCAAAAATATACTGCTAGGCTAATTTGGCTCCCAACAAAATTAACCCTGGAATGTCTGTGTGTGCGTGTACATGTGGTAGGGAATATAGATTGTAAGCTCCACTGGGGCAGGGACTGATGTGAATGGTCAAATATTCTCTGTAAAGCGCTGCGGAATCTGTGTGCGCTATATAAGAAGCTGCTAATAAATAATAAATAAATAAATGTACTGTATAATAATGAATGTAATTGTTAAAAATATAACTGTATATAACGGAAATAATAACTGTATATAGCGGGCATAATAACTGTATATAATGGGCATAACACTGTGTATAATCATGTATTGTATTATCATGACATTTTGGGGGATTGCTTGGTAAAAATGTTTCAGGATTTACTGTGAGGTCAAATCGTGACCTGGTCGAGTGCTGGAGGTGATAGAGTCGCGAGTCACTTGTATAGGTGTAAAAGAGATTTTGATTTGGGACTCCGCGGATCCAAGAAGAAGAAGGGGGATGAGCAAATCAGTACTGTGGCAGGAAGTGACTGCTTGATGACATCCAGGAGTAGCACTTACCTGCCCGAAGAAGAATCATGCTGTGAGGTCTGCCAGCGTCGCTGGATCGTTGGATGCGTAATATGCACTGTTTCTCATTTTTTGAAAGCCTCAGGGGGAGATTGTCTAAGGTAAAAACCCCGTTATCTGGGTTTTTACCGCATTTTGGGATGCTCTAAGCATCCCCCGCTGGGTTACCGCGGCGGGTGGCATCGCCTGAAAAATCTGGCGATGCCCCATAGAAGCCAATGGGCTTCTAACGCAAACCCACTGCCGCCCCGCACAGACCCCCGCCGCCCAGCACGGACCCCCGCCGCCCCGCATTGCCCCCTCACCTGTGTCCGGGCAGCACAGAGCTGTGCTGCCTGGACTTGTGACCTCCTCCCTGCACTGATCCTCTTCCGGGTGCAGGGAGGAGGAGAGCCCGGCGCAGCAGCGCCGGGTGTGGGAGGGAGGGGAGAGCCGCCGGGAACTGCTGTGACCCGGCGACTCTCACCGCAAAGAACAGCTCTTAAAGCAAGAGCTGTCCTTTGCTATAATTATCGCATATATTTATTTTGTCATAAAATAACATAAATATATAATCGTTAAAAATATAACTATATATCGGGAATAATAACTGTATATAGTGGGCATAATACTATGTATAATCATGTACTATATAATAATGAATGTAATTGTTAAAAATATAACTGTATATAACGGGAATAATAACTGTATATAGCGGGCATAATACTATGTATAATCATGTACTGTATAATAATGAATGTAATTGTTAAAAATATAACTGTATATAACGGAAATAATAACTGTATATAGCGGGCATAATAACTGTATATAATGGGCATAACACTGTGTATAATCATGTATTGTATTATCATGACATTTTGGGGGATTGCTTGGTAAAAATGTTTCAGGATTTACTGTGAGGTCAAATCGTGACCTGGTCGAGTGCTGGAGGTGATAGAGTCGCGAGTCACTTGTATAGGTGTAAAAGAGATTTTGATTTGGGACTCCGCGGATCCAAGAAGAAGAAGGGGGATGAGCAAATCAGTACTGTGGCAGGAAGTGACTGCTTGATGACATCCAGGAGTAGCACATACCTGCCCGAAGAAGAATCATGCTGTGAGGTCTGCCAGCGTCACTGGATCGTTGGATGCGTAATATGCACTGTTTCTCATTTTTTGAAAGCCTCAGGGGGAGATTGTCTAAGGTAAAAACCCCGTTATCTGGGTTTTTACCGCATTTTGGGATGCTCTAAGCATCCCCCGCTGGGTTACCGCGGCGGGTGGCATCGCCTAAAAAATCTGGCGATGCCCCATAGAAGCCAATGGGCTTCTAACGCGAACCCACTGCCGCCCCGCACAGACCCCCGCCGCCCAGCACGGACCCCCGCCGCCCCGCATTGCCCCCTCACCTGTGTCCGGGCAGCACAGAGCTGTGCTGCCTGGACTTGTGACCTCCTCCCTGCACTGATCCTCTTCCGGGTGCAGGGAGGAGGAGAGCCCGGCGCAGCAGCGCCGCGTGTGGGAGGGAGGGGAGAGCCGCCGGGAACTGCTGTGACCCGGCGACTCTCACCGCAAAGGACAGCTCTTAAAGCAAGAGCTGTCCTTTGCTATAATTATCGCATATATTTATTTTGTCATAAAATAACATGAATGTAATCGTTAAAAATATAACTATATATCGGGAATAATAACTGTATATAGCGGGCATAATACTATGTATAATCATGTACTATATAATAATGAATGTAATTGTTAAAAATATAACTGTATATAACGGGAATAATAACTGTATATAGCGGGCATAATACTATGTATAATCATGTACTGTATAATAATGAATGTAATTGTTAAAAATATAACTGTATATAACGGAAATAATAACTGTATATAGCGGGCATAATAACTGTATATAATGGGCATAACACTGTGTATAATCATGTATTGTATTATCATGACATTTTGGGGGATTGCTTGGTAAAAATGTTTCAGGATTTACTGTGAGGTCAAATCGTGACCTGGTCGAGTGCTGGAGGTGATAGAGTCGCGAGTCACTTGTATAGGTGTAAAAGAGATTTTGATTTGGGACTCCGCGGATCCAAGAAGAAGAAGGGGGATGAGCAAATCAGTACTGTGGCAGGAAGTGACTGCTTGATGACATCCAGGAGTAGCACTTACCTGCCCGAAGAAGAATCATGCTGTGAGGTCTGCCAGCGTCGCTGGATCGTTGGATGCGTAATATGCACTGTTTCTCATTTTTTGAAAGCCTCAAGGGGAGATTGTCTAAGGTAAAAACCCCGTTATCTGGGTTTTTACCGCATTTTGGGATGCTCTAAGCATCCCCCGCTGGGTTACCGCGGCGGCCGGCATCGCCTGAAAAATCTGGCGATGCCCCATAGAAGCCAATGGGCTTCTAACGTGAACCCACTGCCGCCCCAAACAGACCCCCGCCGCCCAGCACGGACCCCCGCCGCCCCGCATTGCCCCCTCACCTGTGTCCGGGCAGCACAGAGCTGTGCTGCCTGGACTTGTGACCTCCTCCCTGCACTGATCCTCTTCCGGGTGCAGGGAGGAGGAGAGCCCGGCGCAGCAGCGCCGCGTGTGGGAGGGAGGGGAGAGCCGCCGGGAACTGCTGTGACCCGGCAACTCTCACCGCAAAGGACAGCTCTTAAAGCAAGAGCTGTCCTTTGCTATAATTATCGCATATATTTATTTTGTCATAAAATAACATGAATGTAATCGTTAAAAATATAACTATATATCGGGAATAATAACTGTATATAGCGGGCATAATACTATGTATAATCATGTACTATATAATAATGAATGTAATTGTTAAAAATATAACTGTATATAACGGGAATAATAACTGCATATAGCGGGCATAATACTATGTATAATCATGTACTGTATAATAATGAATGTAATTGTTAAAAATATAACTGTATATAACGGAAATAATAACTGTATATAGCGGGCATAATAACTGTATATAATGGGCATAACATTGTGTATAATCATGTATTGTCTTATCATGACATTTTGGGGGATTGCTTGGTAAAAATGTTTCAGGATTTACTGTGAGGTCAAATCGTGACCTGGTCGAGTGCTGGAGGTGATAGAGTCGCGAGTCACTTGTATAGGTGTAAAAGAGATTTTGATTTGGGACTCCGCGGATCCAAGAAGAAGAAGGGGGATGAGCAAATCAGTACTGTGGCAGGAAGTGACTGCTTGATGACATCCAGGAGTAGCACATACCTGCCCGAAGAAGAATCATGCTGTGAGGTCTGCCAGCGTCGCTGGATCGTTGGATGCGTAATATGCACTGTTTCTCATTTTTTGAAAGCCTCAGGGGGAGATTGTCTAAGGTAAAAACCCCGTTATCTTGGTTTTTACCGCATTTTGGGATGCTCTAAGCATCCCCCGCTGGGTTACCGCGGCGGGTGGCATCGCCTGAAAAATCTGGCGATGCCCCATAGAAGCCAATGGGCTTCTAACGCGAACCCACTGCCGCCCCGCACAGACCCCCGCCGCCCAGCACGGACCCCCGCCGCCCCGCATTGCCCCCTCACCTGTGTCCGGGCAGCACAGAGCTGTGCTGCCTGGACTTGTAAGCTCCTCCCTGCACTGATCCTCTTCCGGGTGCAGGGAGGAGGAGAGCCCGGCGCAGCAGCGCCGGGTGTGGGAGGGAGGGGAGAGCCGCCGGGAACTGCTGTGACCCGGCGACTCTCACCGCAAAGGACAGCTCTTAAAGCAAGAGCTGTCCTTTGCTATAATTATCGCATATATTTATTTTGTCATAAAATAACATGAATGTAATCGTTAAAAATATAACTATATATCGGGAATAATAACTGTATATAGCGGGCATAATACTATGTATAATCATGTACTATATAATAATGAATGTAATTGTTAAAAATATAACTGTATATAACGGGAATAATAACTGTATATAGCGGGCATAATACTATGTATAATCATGTACTGTATAATAATGAATGTAATTGTTAAAAATATAACTGTATATAACGGAAATAATAACTGTATATAGCGGGCATAATAACTGTATATAATGGGCATAACACTGTGTATAATCATGTATTGTATTATCATGACATTTTGGGGGATTGCTTGGTAAAAATGTTTCAGGATTTACTGTGAGGTCAAATCGTGACCTGGTCGAGTGCTGGAGGTGATAGAGTCGCGAGTCACTTGTATAGGTGTAAAAGAGATTTTGATTTGGGACTCCGCGGATCCAAGAAGAAGAAGGGGGATGAGCAAATCAGTACTGTGGCAGGAAGTGACTGCTTGATGACATCCAGGAGTAGCACTTACCTGCCCGAAGAAGAATCATGCTGTGAGGTCTGCCAGCGTCGCTGGATCGTTGGATGCGTAATATGCACTGTTTCTCATTTTTTGAAAGCCTCAGGGGGAGATTGTCTAAGGTAAAAACCCTGTTATCTGGGTTTTTACCGCATTTTGGGATGCTCTAAGCATCCCCCGCTGGGTTACCGCGGCGGGTGGCATCGCCTGAAAAATCTGGCGATGCCCCATAGAAGCCAATGGGCTTCTAACGCGAACCCACTGCCGCCCCGCACAGACCCCCGCCGCCCAGCACGGACCCCCGCCGCCCCGCATTGCCCCCTCACCTGTGTCCGGGCAGCACAGAGCTGTGCTGCCTGGACTTGTAAGCTCCTCCCTGCACTGATCCTCTTCCGGGTGCAGGGAGGAGGAGAGCCCGGCGCAGCAGCGCCGGGTGTGGGAGGGAGGGGAGAGCCGCCGGGAACTGCTGTGACCCGGCGACTCTCACCGCAAAGGACAGCTCTTAAAGCAAGAGCTGTCCTTTGCTATAATTATCGCATATATTTATTTTGTCATAAAATAACATGAATGTAATCGTTAAAAATATAACTATATATCGGGAATAATAACTGTATATAGCGGGCATAATACTATGTATAATCATGTACTATATAATAATGAATGTAATTGTTAAAAATATAACTGTATATAACGGGAATAATAACTGTATATAGCGGGCATAATACTATGTATAATCATGTACTGTATAATAATGAATGTAATTGTTAAAAATATAACTGTATATAACGGAAATAATAACTGTATATAGCGGGCATAATAACTGTATATAATGGGCATAACACTGTGTATAATCATGTATTGTATTATCATGACATTTTGGGGGATTGCTTGGTAAAAATGTTTCAGGATTTACTGTGAGGTCAAATCGTGACCTGGTCGAGTGCTGGAGGTGATAGAGTCGCGAGTCACTTGTATAGGTGTAAAAGAGATTTTGATTTGGGACTCCGCGGATCCAAGAAGAAGAAGGGGGATGAGCAAATCAGTACTGTGGCAGGAAGTGACTGCTTGATGACATCCAGGAGTAGCACTTACCTGCCCGAAGAAGAATCATGCTGTGAGGTCTGCCAGCGTCGCTGGATCGTTGGATGCGTAATATGCACTGTTTCTCATTTTTTGAAAGCCTCAGGGGGAGATTGTCTAAGGTAAAAACCCTGTTATCTGGGTTTTTACCGCATTTTGGGATGCTCTAAGCATCCCCCGCTGGGTTACCGCGGCGGGTGGCATCGCCTGAAAAATCTGGCGATGCCCCATAGAAGCCAATGGGCTTCTAACGCGAACCCACTGCCGCCCCGCACAGACCCCCGCCGCCCCGCATTGCCCCCTCACCTGTGTCCGGACAGCACAGAGCTGTGCTGCCTGGACTTGTGACCTCCTCCCTGCACTGATCCTCTTCCGGGTGCAGGGAGGAGGAGAGCCCGGCGCAGCAGCGCCGGGTGTGGGAGGGAGGGGAGAGCCGCCGGGAACTGCTGTGACCCGGCGACTCTCACCGCAAAGGACAGCTCTTAAAGCAAGAGCTGTCCTTTGCTATAATTATCGCATATATTTATTTTGTCATAAAATAACATGAATATAATCGTTAAAAATATAACTATATATCGGGAATAATAACTGTATATAGCGGGCATAATACTATGTATAATCATGTACTATATAATAATGAATGTAATTGTTAAAAATATAACTGTATATAACGGGAATAATAACTGTATATAGCGGGCATAATACTATGTATAATCATGTACTGTATAATAATGAATGTAATTGTTAAAAATATAACTGTATATAACGGAAATAATAACTGTATATAGTGGGCATAATAACTGTATATAATGGGCATAACACTGTGTATAATCATGTATTGTATTATCATGACATTTTGGGGGATTGCTTAGTAAAAATGTTTCAGGATTTACTGTGAGGTCAAATCGTGACCTGGTCGAGTGCTGGAGGTGATAGTCGCGAGTCACTTGTATAGGTGTAAAAGAGATTTTGATTTGGGACTCCGCGGATCCAAGAAGAAGAAGAGGGATGAGCAAATCAGTACTGTGGCAGGAAGTGACTGCTTGATGACATCCAGGAGTAGCACTTACCTGCCCGAAGAAGAATCATGCTGTGAGGTCTGCCAGCGTCGCTGGATCGTTGGATGCGTAATATGCACTGTTTCTCATTTTTTGAAAGCCTCAGGGGGAGATTGTCTAAGGTAAAAACCCCGTTATCTGGGTTTTTACCGCATTTTGGGATGCTCTAAGCATCCCCCGCTGGGTTACCGCGGCGGGTGGCATCGCCTGAAAAATCTGGCGATGCCCCATAGAAGCCAATGGGCTTCTAACGTGAACCCACTGCCGCCCCGCACAGACCCCCGCCGCCCAGCACGGACCCCCGCCGCCCCGCATTGCCCCCTCACCTGTCTCAGGGCAGCACAGAGCTGTGCTGCCTGGACTTGTGACCTCCTCCCTGCACTGATCCTCTTCCGGGTGCAGGGAGGAGGAGAGCCCGGCGCAGCAGCGCCGCGTGTGGGAGGGAGGGGAGAGCCGCCGGGAACTGCTGTGACCCGGCGACTCTCACCGCAAAGGACAGCTCTTAAAGCAAGAGCTGTCCTTTGCTATAATTATCGCATATATTTATTTTGTCATAAAATAACATGAATGTAATCGTTAAAAATATAACTATATATCGGGAATAATAACTGTATATAGCGGGCATAATACTATGTATAATCATGTACTATATAATAATGAATGTAATTGTTAAAAATATAACTGTATATAACGGGAATAATAACTGTATATAGCGGGCATAATACTATGTATAATCATGGGCAGTACGGATGGTGTAATGGTTAGCATTACTGCCTCACAGCACTGAGGTCATGGGATCAACACCCACCATGGCCCTAACTGTGCGGAGTTTGTATATTCTCCCCGTACTTGCGTGGGTTTCCTCCGGGTACTCCGGTTTCCTCCCACAATCCAAAAATATACTGCTAGGCTAATTTGGCTCCCAACAAAATTAACCCTGGAATGTCTGTGTGTGCGTGTACATGTGGTAGGGAATATAGATTGTAAGCTCCACTGGGGCAGGGACTGATGTGAATGGTCAAATATTCTCTGTAAAGCGCTGCGGAATCTGTGTGCGCTATATAAGAAGCTGCTAATAAATAATAAATAAATAAATGTACTGTATAATAATGAATGTAATTGTTAAAAATATAACTGTATATAACGGAAATAATAACTGTATATAGCGGGCATAATAACTGTATATAATGGGCATAACACTGTGTATAATCATGTATTGTATTATCATGACATTTTGGGGGATTGCTTGGTAAAAATGTTTCAGGATTTACTGTGAGGTCAAATCGTGACCTGGTCGAGTGCTGGAGGTGATAGAGTCGCGAGTCACTTGTATAGGTGTAAAAGAGATTTTGATTTGGGACTCCGCGGATCCAAGAAGAAGAAGGGGGATGAGCAAATCAGTACTGTGGCAGGAAGTGACTGCTTGATGACATCCAGGAGTAGCACTTACCTGCCCGAAGAAGAATCATGCTGTGAGGTCTGCCAGCGTCGCTGGATCGTTGGATGCGTAATATGCACTGTTTCTCATTTTTTGAAAGCCTCAGGGGGAGATTGTCTAAGGTAAAAACCCCGTTATCTGGGTTTTTACCGCATTTTGGGATGCTCTAAGCATCCCCCGCTGGGTTACCGCGGCGGGTGGCATCGCCTGAAAAATCTGGCGATGCCCCATAGAAGCCAATGGGCTTCTAACGCAAACCCACTGCCGCCCCGCACAGACCCCCGCCGCCCAGCACGGACCCCCGCCGCCCCGCATTGCCCCCTCACCTGTGTCCGGGCAGCACAGAGCTGTGCTGCCTGGACTTGTGACCTCCTCCCTGCACTGATCCTCTTCCGGGTGCAGGGAGGAGGAGAGCCCGGCGCAGCAGCGCCGGGTGTGGGAGGGAGGGGAGAGCCGCCGGGAACTGCTGTGACCCGGCGACTCTCACCGCAAAGAACAGCTCTTAAAGCAAGAGCTGTCCTTTGCTATAATTATCGCATATATTTATTTTGTCATAAAATAACATAAATATATAATCGTTAAAAATATAACTATATATCGGGAATAATAACTGTATATAGTGGGCATAATACTATGTATAATCATGTACTATATAATAATGAATGTAATTGTTAAAAATATAACTGTATATAACGGGAATAATAACTGTATATAGCGGGCATAATACTATGTATAATCATGTACTGTATAATAATGAATGTAATTGTTAAAAATATAACTGTATATAACGGAAATAATAACTGTATATAGCGGGCATAATAACTGTATATAATGGGCATAACACTGTGTATAATCATGTATTGTATTATCATGACATTTT
The DNA here is from genome assembly GCF_055691185.1 of Crinia signifera. NCBI lineage: Eukaryota > Metazoa > Chordata > Amphibia > Anura > Myobatrachidae > Crinia > Crinia signifera. The sequence goes on along the minus strand of NC_139218.1, from coordinate 107,624,279 downwards.
GGGGGATTGCTTGGTAAAAATGTTTCAGGATTTACTGTGAGGTCAAATCGTGACCTGGTCGAGTGCTGGAGGTGATAGAGTCGCGAGTCACTTGTATAGGTGTAAAAGAGATTTTGATTTGGGACTCCGCGGATCCAAGAAGAAGAAGGGGGATGAGCAAATCAGTACTGTGGCAGGAAGTGACTGCTTGATGACATCCAGGAGTAGCACATACCTGCCCGAAGAAGAATCATGCTGTGAGGTCTGCCAGCGTCGCTGGATCGTTGGATGCGTAATATGCACTGTTTCTCATTTTTTGAAAGCCTCAGGGGGAGATTGTCTAAGGTAAAAACCCCGTTATCTGGGTTTTTACCGCATTTTGGGATGCTCTAAGCATCCCCCGCTGGGTTACCGCGGCGGGTGGCATCGCCTAAAAAATCTGGCGATGCCCCATAGAAGCCAATGGGCTTCTAACGCGAACCCACTGCCGCCCCGCACAGACCCCCGCCGCCCAGCACGGACCCCCGCCGCCCCGCATTGCCCCCTCACCTGTGTCCGGGCAGCACAGAGCTGTGCTGCCTGGACTTGTGACCTCCTCCCTGCACTGATCCTCTTCCGGGTGCAGGGAGGAGGAGAGCCCGGCGCAGCAGCGCCGGGTGTGGGAGGGAGGGGAGAGCCGCCGGGAACTGCTGTGACCCGGCGACTCTCACCGCAAAGGACAGCTCTTAAAGCAAGAGCTGTCCTTTGCTATAATTATCGCATATATTTATTTTGTCATAAAATAACATGAATGTAATCGTTAAAAATATAACTATATATCGGGAATAATAACTGTATATAGCGGGCATAATACTATGTATAATCATGTACTATATAATAATGAATGTAATTGTTAAAAATATAACTGTATATAACGGGAATAATAACTGTATATAGCGGGCATAATACTATGTATAATCATGTACTGTATAATAATGAATGTAATTGTTAAAAATATAACTGTATATAACGGAAATAATAACTGTATATAGCGGGCATAATAACTGTATATAATGGGCATAACACTGTGTATAATCATGTATTGTATTATCATGACATTTTGGGGGATTGCTTGGTAAAAATGTTTCAGGATTTACTGTGAGGTCAAATCGTGACCTGGTCGAGTGCTGGAGGTGATAGAGTCGCGAGTCACTTGTATAGGAGTAAAAGAGATTTTGATTTGGGACTCCGCGGATCCAAGAAGAAGAAGGGGGATGAGCAAATCAGTACTGTGGCAGGAAGTGACTGCTTGATGACATCCAGGAGTAGCACTTACCTGCCCGAAGAAGAATCATGCTGTGAGGTCTGCCAGCGTCGCTGGATCGTTGGATGCGTAATATGCACTGTTTCTCATTTTTTGAAAGCCTCAAGGGGAGATTGTCTAAGGTAAAAACCCCGTTATCTGGGTTTTTACCGCATTTTGGGATGCTCTAAGCATCCCCCGCTGGGTTACCGCGGCGGCCGGCATCGCCTGAAAAATCTGGCGATGCCCCATAGAAGCCAATGGGCTTCTAACGTGAACCCACTGCCGCCCCAAACAGACCCCCGCCGCCCAGCACGGACCCCCGCCGCCCCGCATTGCCCCCTCACCTGTGTCCGGGCAGCACAGAGCTGTGCTGCCTGGACTTGTGACCTCCTCCCTGCACTGATCCTCTTCCGGGTGCAGGGAGGAGGAGAGCCCGGCGCAGCAGCGCCGCGTGTGGGAGGGAGGGGAGAGCCGCCGGGAACTGCTGTGACCCGGCAACTCTCACCGCAAAGGACAGCTCTTAAAGCAAGAGCTGTCCTTTGCTATAATTATCGCATATATTTATTTTGTCATAAAATAACATGAATGTAATCGTTAAAAATATAACTATATATCGGGAATAATAACTGTATATAGCGGGCATAATACTATGTATAATCATGTACTATATAATAATGAATGTAATTGTTAAAAATATAACTGTATATAACGGGAATAATAACTGTATATAGCGGGCATAATACTATGTATAATCATGTACTGTATAATAATGAATGTAATTGTTAAAAATATAACTGTATATAACGGAAATAATAACTGTATATAGCGGGCATAATAACTGTATATAATGGGCATAACATTGTGTATAATCATGTATTGTATTATCATGACATTTTGGGGGATTGCTTGGTAAAAATGTTTCAGGATTTACTGTGAGGTCAAATCGTGACCTGGTCGAGTGCTGGAGGTGATAGAGTCGCGAGTCACTTGTATAGGTGTAAAAGAGATTTTGATTTGGGACTCCGCGGATCCAAGAAGAAGAAGGGGGATGAGCAAATCAGTACTGTGGCAGGAAGTGACTGCTTGATGACATCCAGGAGTAGCACTTACCTGCCCGAAGAAGAATCATGCTGTGAGGTCTGCCAGCGTCGCTGGATCGTTGGATGCGTAATATGCACTGTTTCTCATTTTTTGAAAGCCTCAGGGGGAGATTGTCTAAGGTAAAAACCCCGTTATCTTGGTTTTTACCGCATTTTGGGATGCTCTAAGCATCCCCCGCTGGGTTACCGCGGCGGGTGGCATCGCCTGAAAAATCTGGCGATGCCCCATAGAAGCCAATGGGCTTCTAACGCGAACCCACTGCCGCCCCGCACAGACCCCCGCCGCCCAGCACGGACCCCCGCCGCCCCGCATTGCCCCCTCACCTGTGTCCGGGCAGCACAGAGCTGTGCTGCCTGGACTTGTAAGCTCCTCCCTGCACTGATCCTCTTCCGGGTGCAGGGAGGAGGAGAGCCCGGCGCAGCAGCGCCGGGTGTGGGAGGGAGGGGAGAGCCGCCGGGAACTGCTGTGACCCGGCGACTCTCACCGCAAAGGACAGCTCTTAAAGCAAGAGCTGTCCTTTGCTATAATTATCGCATATATTTATTTTGTCATAAAATAACATGAATGTAATCGTTAAAAATATAACTATATATCGGGAATAATAACTGTATATAGCGGGCATAATACTATGTATAATCATGTACTATATAATAATGAATGTAATTGTTAAAAATATAACTGTATATAACGGGAATAATAACTGTATATAGCGGGCATAATACTATGTATAATCATGTACTGTATAATAATGAATGTAATTGTTAAAAATATAACTGTATATAACGGAAATAATAACTGTATATAGCGGGCATAATAACTGTATATAATGGGCATAACACTGTGTATAATCATGTATTGTATTATCATGACATTTTGGGGGATTGCTTGGTAAAAATGTTTCAGGATTTACTGTGAGGTCAAATCGTGACCTGGTCGAGTGCTGGAGGTGATAGAGTCGCGAGTCACTTGTATAGGTGTAAAAGAGATTTTGATTTGGGACTCCGCGGATCCAAGAAGAAGAAGGGGGATGAGCAAATCAGTACTGTGGCAGGAAGTGACTGCTTGATGACATCCAGGAGTAGCACTTACCTGCCCGAAGAAGAATCATGCTGTGAGGTCTGCCAGCGTCGCTGGATCGTTGGATGCGTAATATGCACTGTTTCTCATTTTTTGAAAGCCTCAAGGGGAGATTGTCTAAGGTAAAAACCCCGTTATCTGGGTTTTTACCGCATTTTGGGATGCTCTAAGCATCCCCCGCTGGGTTACCGCAGCGGGTGGCATCGCCTGAAAAATCTGGCGATGCCCCATAGAAGCCAATGGGCTTCTAACGCGAACCCACTGCCGCCCCGCACAGACCCCCGCCGCCCCGCATTGCCCCCTCACCTGTGTCCGGGCAGCACAGAGCTGTGCTGCCTGGACTTGTGACCTCCTCCCTGCACTGATCCTCTTCCGGGTGCAGGGAGGAGGAGGGCCCGGCGCAGCAGCGCCGGGTGTGGGAGGGAGGGGAGAGCCGCCGGGAACTGCTGTGACCCGGCGACTCTCACCGCAAAGGACAGCTCTTAAAGCAAGAGCTGTCCTTTGCTATAATTATCGCATATATTTATTTTGTCATAAAATAACATGAATGTAATCGTTAAAAATATAACTATATATCGGGAATAATAACTGTATATAGCGGGCATAATACTATGTATAATCATGTACTATATAATAATGAATGTAATTGTTAAAAATATAACTGTATATAAAGGGAATAATAACTGTATATAGCGGGCATAATACTATGTATAATCATGTACTGTATAATAATGAATGTAATTGTTAAAAATATAACTGTATATAACGGAAATAATAACTGTATATAGCGGGCATAATAACTGTATATAATGGGCATAACACTGTGTATAATCATGTATTGTATTATCATGACATTTTGGGGGATTGCTTGGTAAAAATGTTTCAGGATTTACTGTGAGGTCAAATCGTGACCTGGTCGAGTGCTGGAGGTGATAAAGTCGCGAGTCACTTGTATAGGTGTAAAAGAGATTTTGATTTGGGACTCCGCGGATCCAAGAAGAAGAAGGGGGATGAGCAAATCAGTACTGTGGCAGGAAGTGACTGCTTGATGACATCCAGGAGTAGCACTTACCTGCCCGAAGAAGAATCATGCTGTGAGGTCTGCCAGCGTCGCTGGATCGTTGGATGCGTAATATGCACTGTTTCTCATTTTTTGAAAGCCTCAGGGGGAGATTGTCTAAGGTAAAAACCCCGTTATCTGGGTTTTTACCGCATTTTGGGATGCTCTAAGCATCCCCCGCTGGGTTACCGCAGCGGGTGGCATCGCCTGAAAAATCTGGCGATGCCCCATAGAAGCCAATGGGCTTCTAACGCGAACCCACTGCCGCCCCGCACGGACCCCCGCCGCCCAGCACGGACCCCCGCCGCCCCGCATTGCCCCCTCACCTGTGTCCGGGCAGCACAGAGCTGTGCTGCCTGGACTTGTGGCCTCCTCCCTGCACTGATCCTCTTCCGGGTGCAGGGAGGAGGAGAGCCCGGCGCAGCAGCGCCGGGTGTGGGAGGGAGGGGAGAGCCGCCGGGAACTGCTGTGACCCGGCGACTCTCACCGCAAAGGACAGCTCTTAAAGCAAGAGCTGTCCTTTGCTATAATTATCGCATATATTTATTTTGTCATAAAATAACATGAATATAATCGTTAAAAATATAACTATATATTGGGAATAATAACTGTATATAGCGGGCATAATACTATGTATAATCATGTACTATATAATAATGAATGTAATTGTTAAAAATATAACTGTATATAACGGGAATAATAACTGTATATAGCGGGCATAATACTATGTATAATCATGTACTGTATAATAATGAATGTAATTGTTAAAAATATAACTGTATATAACGGAAATAATAACTGTATATAGCGGGCATAATAACTGTATATAATGGGCATAACACTGTGTATAATCATGTATTGTATTATCATGACATTTTGGGGGATTGCTTAGTAAAAATGTTTCAGGATTTACTGTGAAGTCAAATCGTGACCTGGTCGAGTGCTGGAGGTGATAGTCGCGAGTCACTTGTATAGGTGTAAAAGAGATTTTGATTTGGGACTCCGCGGATCCAAGAAGAAGAAGGGGGAATGAGCAAATCAGTACTGTGGCAGGAAGTGACTGCTTGATGACATCCAGGAGTAGCACTTACCTGCCCGAAGAAGAATCATGCTGTGAGGTCTGCCAGCGTCGCTGGATCGTTGGATGCGTAATATGCACTGTTTCTCATTTTTTGAAAGCCTCAGGGGGAGATTGTCTAAGGTAAAAACCCCGTTATCTGGGTTTTTACCGCATTTTGGGATGCTCTAAGCATCCCCCGCTGGGTTACCGCGGCGGATGGCATCGCCTAAAAAATCTGGCGATGCCCCATAGAAGCCAATGGGCTTCTAACGTGAACCCACTGCCGCCCCGCACAGACCCCCGCCGCCCAGCACGGACCCCCGCCGCCCCGCATTGCCCCCTCACCTGTCTCCGGGCAGCACAGAGCTGTGCTGCCTGGACTTGTGACCTCCTCCCTGCACTGATCCTCTTCCGGGTGCAGGGAGGAGGAGAGCCCGGCGCAGCAGCGCCGCGTGTGGGAGGGAGGGGAGAGCCGCCGGGAACTGCTGTGACCCGGCGACTCTCACCGCAAAGGACAGCTCTTAAAGCAAGAGCTGTTCTTTGCTATAATTATCGCATATATTTATTTTGTCATAAAATAACATGAATGTAATCGTTAAAAATATAACTATATATCGGGAATAATAACTGTATATAGCGGGCATAATACTATGTATAATCATGTACTATATAATAATGAATGTAATTGTTAAAAATATAACTGTATATAACGGGAATAATAACTGTATATAGCGGGCATAATACTATGTATAATCATGTACTGTATAATAATGAATGTAATTGTTAAAAATATAACTGTATACAACGGAAATAATAACTGTATATAGCGGGCATAATAACTGTATATAATGGGCATAACACTGTGTATAATCATGACATTTTGGGGGATTGCTTGGTAAAAATGTTTCAGGATTTACTGTGAGGTAAAATCGTGACCTGGTCGAGTGCTGGAGGTGATAGAGTCGCGAGTCACTTGTATAGGTGTAAAAGAGATTTTGATTTGGGACTCCGCGGATCCAAGAAGAAGAAGGGGGATGAGCAAATCAGTACTGTGGCAGGAAGTGACTGCTTGATGACATCCAGGAGTAGCACTTACCTGCCCGAAGAAGAATCATGCTGTGAGGTCTGCCAGCGTCGCTGGATCGTTGGATGCGTAATATGCACTGTTTCTCATTTTTTGAAAGCCTCAGGGGGAGATTGTCTAAGGTAAAAACCCCGTTATCTGGGTTTTTACCGCATTTTGGGATGCTCTAAGCATCCCCCGCTGGGTTACCGCGGCGGGTGGCATCGCCTGAAAAATCTGGCGATGCCCCATAGAAGCCAATGGGCTTCTAACGTGAACCCACTGCCGCCCCGCACAGACCCCCGCCGCCCAGCACGGACCCCCGCCGCCCCGCATTGCCCCCTCACCTGTCTCCGGGCAGCACAGAGCTGTGCTGCCTGGACTTGTGACCTCCTCCCTGCACTGATCCTCTTCCGGGTGCAGGGAGGAGGAGAGCCCGGCGCAGCAGCGCCGCGTGTGGGAGGGAGGGGAGAGCCGCCGGGAACTGCTGTGACCCGGCGACTCTCACCGCAAAGGACAGCTCTTAAAGCAAGAGCTGTCCTTTGCTATAATTATCGCATATATTTATTTTGTCAAAAAATAACATGAATGTAATCCTTAAAAATATAACTATATATCGGGAATAATAACTGTATATAGCGGGCATAATACTATGTATAATCATGTACTATATAATAATGAATGTAATTGTTAAAAATATAACTGTATATAACGGGAATAATAACTGTATATAGCGGGCATAATACTATGTATAATCATGTACTGTATAATAATGAATGTAATTGTTAAAAATATAACTGTATATAACGGAAATAATAACTGTATATAGCGGGCATAATAACTGTATATAATGGGCATAACACTGTGTATAATCATGTATTGTATTATCATGACATTTTGGGGGATTGCTTGGTAAAAATGTTTCAGGATTTACTGTGAGGTCAAATCGTGACCTGGTCGAGTGCTGGAGGTGATAGAGTCGCGAGTCACTTGTATAGGTGTAAAAGAGATTTTGATTTGGGACTCCGCGGATCCAAGAAGAAGAAGGGGGATGAGCAAATCAGTACTGTGGCAGGAAGTGACTGCTTGATGACATCCAGGAGTAGCACTTACCTGCCCGAAGAAGAATCATGCTGTGAGGTCTGCCAGCGTCGCTGGATCGTTGGATGCGTAATATGCACTGTTTCTCATTTTTTGAAAGCCTCAGGGGGAGATTGTCTAAGGTAAAAACCCCGTTATCTGGGTTTTTACCGCATTTTGGGATGCTCTAAGCATCCCCCGCTGGGTTACCGCGGCGGGTGGCATCGCCTAAAAAATCTGGCGATGCCCCATAGAAGCCAATGGGCTTCTAACGCGAACCCACTGCCGCCCCGCACAGACCCCCGCCGCCCAGCACGGACCCCCGCCGCCCCGCATTGCCCCCTCACCTGTGTCCGGGCAGCACAGAGCTGTGCTGCCTGGACTTGTGACCTCCTCCCTGCACTGATCCTCTTCCGGGTGCAGGGAGGAGGAGAGCCCGGCGCAGCAGCGCCGCGTGTGGGAGGGAGGGGAGAGCCGCCGGGAACTGCTGTGACCCGGCGACTCTCACCGCAAAGGACAGCTCTTAAAGCAAGAGCTGTCCTTTGCTATAATTATCGCATATATTTATTTTGTCATAAAATAACATGAATGTAATCGTTAAAAATATAACTATATATCGGGAATAATAACTGTATATAGCGGGCATAATACTATGTATAATCATGTACTATATAATAATGAATGTAATTGTTAAAAATATAACTGTATATAACGGGAATAATAACTGTATATAGCGGGCATAATACTATGTATAATCATGTACTGTATAATAATGAATGTAATTGTTAAAAATATAACTGTATATAACGGAAATAATAACTGTATATAGCGGGCATAATAACTGTATATAATGGGCATAACACTGTGTATAATCATGTATTGTATTATCATGACATTTTGGGGGATTGCTTGGTAAAAATGTTTCAGGATTTACTGTGAGGTCAAATCGTGACCTGGTCGAGTGCTGGAGGTGATAGAGTCGCGAGTCACTTGTATAGGTGTAAAAGAGATTTTGATTTGGGACTCCGCGGATCCAAGAAGAAGAAGGGGGATGAGCAAATCAGTACTGTGGCAGGAAGTGACTGCTTGATGACATCCAGGAGTAGCACTTACCTGCCCGAAGAAGAATCATGCTGTGAGGTCTGCCAGCGTCGCTGGATCGTTGGATGCGTAATATGCACTGTTTCTCATTTTTTGAAAGCCTCAGGGGGAGATTGTCTAAGGTAAAAACCCCGTTATCTGGGTTTTTACCGCATTTTGGGATGCTCTAAGCATCCCCAGCTGGGTTACCGCGGCGGGTGGCATCGCCTGAAAAATCTGGCGATGCCCCATAGAAGCCAATGGGCTTCTAACGTGAACCCACTGCCGCCCCGCACAGACCCCCGCCGCCCAGCACGGACCCCCGCCGCCCCGCATTGCCCCCTCACCTGTCTCCGGGCAGCACAGAGCTGTGCTGCCTGGACTTGTGACCTCCTCCCTGCACTGATCCTCTTCCGGGTGCAGGGAGGAGGAGAGCCCGGCGCAGCAGCGCCGCGTGTGGGAGGGAGGGGAGAGCCGCCGGGAACTGCTGTGACCCGGCGACTCTCACCGCAAAGGACAGCTCTTAAAGCAAGAGCTGTCCTTTGCTATAATTATCGCATATATTTATTTTGTCATAAAATAACATGAATGTAATCGTTAAAAATATAACTATATATCGGGAATAATAACTGTATATAGCGGGCATAATACTATGTATAATCATGTACTATATAATAATGAATGTAATTGTTAAAAATATAACTGTATATAACGGGAATAATAACTGTATATAGCGGGCATAATACTATGTATAATCATGTACTGTATAATAATGAATGTAATTGTTAAAAATATAACTGTATATAACGGAAATAATAACTGTATATAGCGGGCATAATAACTGTATATAATGGGCATAACACTGTGTATAATCATGTATTGTATTATCATGACATTTTGGGGGATTGCTTGGTAAAAATGTTTCAGGATTTACTGTGAGGTCAAATCGTGACCTGGTCGAGTGCTGGAGGTGATAGAGTCGCGAGTCACTTGTATAGGTGTAAAAGAGATTTTGATTTGGGACTCCGCGGATCCAAGAAGAAGAAGGGGGATGAGCAAATCAGTACTGTGGCAGGAAGTGACTGCTTGATGACATCCAGGAGTAGCACTTACCTGCCCGAAGAAGAATCATGCTGTGAGGTCTGCCAGCGTCGCTGGATCGTTGGATGCGTAATATGCACTGTTTCTCATTTTTTGAAAGCCTCAGGGGGAGATTGTCTAAGGTAAAAACCCCGTTATCTGGGTTTTTACCGCATTTTGGGATGCTCTAAGCATCCCCCGCTGGGTTACCGCGGCGGGTGGCATCGCCTAAAAAATCTGGCGATGCCCCATAGAAGCCAATGGGCTTCTAACGCGAACCCACTGCCGCCCCGCACAGACCCCCGCCGCCCAGCACGGACCCCCGCCGCCCCGCATTGCCCCCTCACCTGTGTCCGGACAGCACAGAGCTGTGCTGCCTGGACTTGTGACCTCCTCCCTGCACTGATCCTCTTCCGGGTGCAGGGAGGAGGAGAGCCCGGCGCAGCAGCGCCGCGTGTGGGAGGGAGGGGAGAGCCGCCGGGAACTGCTGTGACCCGGCGACTCTCACCGCAAAGGACAGCTCTTAAAGCAAGAGCTGTCCTTTGCTATAATTATCGCATATATTTATTTT